>NC_059188.1:9283213-9474796 GCF_020631705.1 Daphnia magna
TGAACATCAACGGTGGTAATATTGATGCATACGACATGTCTTAAGATGATAGTGATGATATTAATTGGTTTTTTGTATAGAGTGTGTATTTATTTGACAATGTTTTTTTACAGACAATTTTTAAATTAATATTACGTTATTCATTTGACAATGTTTTTTTACAGACTCATTTTTGTTATGTTACTAAATTTTGCTATTTTAATGTTGTGTAATGTTGCGTAATGTTTTGTTATGTTATTTTATTGTTTCAATTGACAATGTTTTTTTACAGACGATTTTTTTTAATATTTCGTTTTTCATTTGACAATGACAAACATTCAATTTCCAATTTTTTTTATCCAATTATCTAATTAATTTTTTAATTTTTCTTTTTAAATGGTGTGTAATGTAATTACCCTTTTTTCTAATAATATTAATTTACTCTTAACTTTACTTTGTACTTGTTTAATCATATTAACAAACTCATAAAAAAATCACATTTAAAATAAACACGCAAAAACTTATACTATGAAATATATGATATGTTAGGCCAGATGCTCGCCTCTCGAATATGGGTTAAACTGACGGGATTAGGTAAAAAGGTGGACTTAAGGAAGGATTTTGTGAGGGGTGTTGGGGCCTTCGGCCACCCGTCGGGCCTTTGACCACGCACGGGAAGACGAACATCTGGCGTTACCATTAAATACTCACCCCAAGTGCCGAGGAAGATGAAGTATGTGTTGATAGATGTTTCGTGTTAACCGCATCCGTCTATCGTTATATTCATCTTCAAGCATGGTAGGTATCATTGCACACAACGGCTTGGATCACAAATTCTGATATTGGCCATTAATAAACCACAAGCTGAGGAAAATAAATTAGACAGTGTATTTGGCAATCGCTTTATAAAATCAATAAGCCATTACCTGTGGATGATTCTTCAGTTCGAATTGCGTAGCACCTCGTTACGCAACCGATATGTTTTAAGGCGATATTTCCGGGATCCAGTCGATCAAAGAACTTTGAAATGCAATCATCGGTCGTAATTACCGTTGGCCGAATGCTGTTATTCCTTACGTCATTTCTGCACCCTTCAGTAAGCTTTCATTCCCACCAAGTTCATAAACCCTGTTCGTAAAACCAAATATTTAGCTTTGGAGGAACGCAGTGTCATAGCCAGGGCTCTTATGGAATACCACAACAAAACATGCATCCGGTTTCTTCCTACATCCATCCAGCCAGATTACATTGTCTTGATTGTATTGTCAAAAGGCAACAATAATGGAACCTATAAGGCTTAAAACTCTTAAAAGTTTGCACAGAATTCAAGCAACTTGTTCGATTACTTGGCGTGGCTGCTGCTCAATTGGGATTTGTCTGTTTAACAATTGGGCAAAATAAAAATAACTGGTCTCCTGAGTTGGGAGAAAAATAAATCAAGCTGCCATGGATCCAAGATTGTTCACAACATCATAGATAAATGCCTATAAAATTCAAATACTAAATTTGGTTTGATTTTCATGCCTGACTTGTCGATAACTTGACTTAAATTTTATATATACCTGTCCTTGGATTCTTTTAGGGAAAAAATAACGACATGACACACATGATTATAGAACGTCACTGATAAAAATGGGCGTCTACCGGGCGTTATCATTAATGACTGCCTATGTTTTCACTCCAGCGTTAGCAACCTTATTTTTTTTCTTATAATTAACTGAATTACTTTAATACCCGCGAAACCTTTATATAACGAAACCCTTCCTATTCAATATGATAAATTAATTTCTAAATGTATTATTCCATTTATAGATCAATATTAAGATGTCTAAGACTAATGAACAACAACCACCAGAGCAAATTAAAAGGCTGACAACTTTTTTACAGGTAGGTATTGGAATTAAAATTTATTTTATATAAAAGTATATTTTTATTGTGTATTCAGGGTGACTTCATTTTACCGTGTATCCCAATAGAGACTTCTACGCCTATGGATACAAGACCCAATGAAATAAAGGATGAAAAAGCGATGGAACAAAATGATTCCAGTCAATCATCAGACATTAGTCAATTCAGCTAGTCTGATGTTAGCCCCCCAACCGGGTGGGATAACACAGATCAGCAAATGAAAACCATTGAAATCAGCTCGACAGTTGATGTTAGTTCAACTATAGACCTGAATTAGTTGGATATTCTTTGATACACATGATTAAACCGAGATCACAAATCTTACAGAACATTAATCAATTTTTCATGAAATGAGCCATATAAACCACTTCAAATACAATGTATTAATGCAACAAAATAAGAAATTGGAGTTAAAACAAAAATTTTTTGACTGTTTCAATGCTAACTTGGCATCAGCTTACTCAAAGGAGTAGTACAAAAAGTGAGGTCAAATTTGCCGCTCACTATCGTCTGTGTGATGCAGCACAAAGGAAATACATTTTTAAAAAAATAATCGAGAAGATCGATTTCCCCGATCGATTGATCAAATTAAAAAACCGATCGATTTGGATTCTTCGATCCCAAATTGGGGTAGGATCGAGATCGAGATCATCGATCGCAATTTCGTGATGGAACGGCAGTTCTGAATACAAGCCAATAAATAAAAATAAATTCAATTAAACTATATAAGATATTTACTCTAAACCAATTACAATATCCAAATAGAAGAATTAAGAATGAATTTTTGAATTTTTTTAAGGGTAAGTTCCCTACACTATAACGACAACTGCGCAGATATGAAGCAGCAACATAAATGAATATGAAATACAGTCTACTAAATGAAATACCACAGTATTGTACGGTCAAAAATAATATTTAATATTTAATGATTTATTAATTACTTTACTTGCGACATGATGTTTAATAAAAAATTTTATAAATCTTATAAAATATATAAATACATTTCATAGCTATTAATATTATTTACATCAATGAACATTACTTTATTATAAAGTATGTTAGTTGATAGTAGAGTAAATTGATTGTAAAGTAAATTCAAAACACAAGGAGAACTAAACTTAAATAAAATGAGTAGGGGAGGGTGGGGCTAGTTGGTACAATTTTTTAAATTTCTTCTCTGGTTTCTTTAATTTTTCATATTTTGACACCCAAAAAATTGTAAAAGAAAGCTCAGATAACCAGCTTTCTCGTGCTATTTTTTAATTTGATCTACGTTGAAGAATTTATATCGAAATCAACGTTCAAAAAGCTAAAAAAAAATTGCCTACATGCCCCACTAACGGGGTAAGTTGGCAGTGGTAGTGGGGTAAGTTGGCCCCATGTATTTCAAATACGGATTTCAGTGAAATGTTGATGTTGTAAACAAACTAGAATAAAATTAAAATAAACAAAAATCCCATAGTTATTTTAGAGTGGGAAACTCAGAAATAAGTTGTGATAACTTACATAAAGATTAAATAGCCTTAAATGCAAAAAATAAAAAATAATGTACATAATTCAGGCAAACATTTCACAGGTGAACATCGTATAAAGTGAAACACCTAAAATGTGCCAAATTTTGGCCTCTAATGCATACCACTGTTCACCATAAGTCATATCTAGCAAAAATTCGACTTACAATTCCCTGACATTTGGACAGGCCATGTACTATACATATGCATGTATAATGCCTATGCCGACATGCCCCATCTTGCAATGTATCAACTTGCCCCAACACCCGGGTTTATTCAAATACAAATTTTTATTAATCCTTTATAATTGATTAAAACAAATCCATTGTTACAGTTCAATAGAGGACACAATTTTCTATAAAACTAATATTTTTTAAAAATTATATGCATACCAAGAAAAGATAAAATTGATGAATACCAAGCACGCAACTATTGTGGATTTGACGCAAAAAATTTCGTTATTTTCTATTTCCTAAACTATTTGGGATAAATTTATAAAAGTTTGCACAAATGTGCGTACAATAAACATCTTTGACTATGAATTATTTCAATAAAACCTCTTTCACACAATTCTTCTAAATTAGGAATTGCAAACTTGCCCTCCTGCCAACTAGCCCCACTCTCCCCTACAATCGAAAAGCAAAAATTGATGTCAGAATTAAAGAAAACTCTATTGGAAAAAGTAATCGACTTACAAAAAAACAGTTTCAGATAACTGTACAAAAAAAATTATACAAGGTATTATTAATTCAATGTTTACGTAAACCAATTTTTGAAAAAATTTTACTCGCTTTCAGGAAGATAGCATAAAATAAAAAAATAATTTAAGGAATCAGAAATAAATAGGGTAGATAGGTTTAGTATACAGTTTAAATATTTAAAATTAACTTAATCAATAATATGCAATAATAAAAACAAGTAGAACTCTTAAAACTTGAACAAAAAGAATCAGGTAATAAATATTTATAACTATTACATATTTCTAATAATATATTATTTACATTTATATTTAATTTATATTTACAGAAATAAAATACATGAAATCCGAACAATTAAAAACACATCTTGATGAAAACCAAAACATTGACAATCAAGAAGTGAACCATACATCAAGTATGGATATTGAGATGAATGATAATTCATCTGAGATAACTATTAAAAACTATGAATTACCGGTAATAAAACTTTGGATAAAATCTATCTTACCCGACCAAAGTTACTTTATTTTTACTTTACTTGTACTGAATTCAGAGACACAAATACAAATAGAACGGTAATATAAATAGAACGGTTCATCTGCATCTACTGGTTGACAGAATAACAATGTTGCGAAACATAGTAAGGCAATGTTGCCGTCTTCAAATGGCAATATGTATTAAATGGTGTTTATAATCAGCAAAAAATTTCTGTAAAATAGTGTTGGGTAGCTCGGTGGTATAGCCCTGTATTGCTGAGTATGATATATGGTTCAAATCTAGGAAAAATACCATAATTTTATTTAATTATATATGTGGAGTTTATGTGTAATATGACTGTTTATGTGAAGTAAAGTTACTTTACACCTTACTAATCATCAATTATTATGCTTAAAAAACTAAAGTTTAGGAAAAAAGTTTAGTATAAGTTTAGTAAAGATTAGTAGTAGTATTTCTATATCTTGTCTGACAAACATGTAGAACATGTAGTAAAGTAATACTTCACTAATTTTATTTAGGGAAAGCCAACCAGACCAACAATAAAAACTTTGAAAAATATACTTCGATCAGGTTTGAACCCAATACCTCAGTATTACTGATATACGATTATCGATAAGGTATCTAATTATTCCCATCTACTGGCGAAAAATAATACTGCGTATGTTCAGAACTGATACTGGGTGGTTTAAGCGGACAAGTTTTATTTTGAGACTACAGATACCAAACAGGGAGCTGGAAAAAGCGAATATTAATATTTGTTTTTGTAACAATATCAGGCCCTCGATGAAGAGTACGTTTATTCAGAATGGCTACCAGGTAAACCAGGAAAGGATAAGTAAGAACCTGCTAATCTCTTTTTTGATGAACATCTTTTGGATACCTGGTACGAAATTCAAAGCAATACTCCTGGAACATCACAAGAAATGTTTCTGAGAAGTCTTTCTCAAATGTCTACTCAAAATGGCCGGGTAATCTTAAATTTAACTGAACTGATTTATCAAACAATAACCTTAATATATGATGTTTTTTTTTGTAAGCCTTGTAAGCCAAGTTACATCAATCCAATTCTGTTTTCTAAAGCCTATGACGAGAATAATCTAATGCGATATCGCATTCAAAATGAAGTACTTCTCTATAAACCTGGTATTTGTTGGGCGTGTGGAGAACACCCAATTGCTCTTCACGTCGATGGAAATTTAAAGTGCTATCGTTGTATTACAGCTAAAGGGTACTTTTTGATGATAATATTTCTGTTAAGGTTTTCGCTAATAAATCTATTCGTTAACAAACCAGATTTGAAACCGATCCTCTCTTTCAAGATATCATGATAGCATCTGATAAAGACGTTAAGGAATTTTTGGATCTCATTAATAATGTCATTCCGCCGCAGGTATATATTATTCGTTTGGATATACTGTTGAAACATTCCTTTAAGTTCTCTGAATCCTAGTCAAAAAATAAAGAAAACTGCGGCGCAGCAGTTTACCAGGCTGCTAAAACAACATCTTCATCAATGAAAGGTCTGGATGAAACTGGTTTGCTCATTATGAGCTGCCGTCACGGGTGGGTATGGAGGGCGCTAAATTTGTTCATGGGTGAAACATACCGCTATGTACTGTACTTACATGAGTACGCTAAGGACAAGAATGTCCGTTTCTTTTGTTCCGATGTCGTATGTCAGTACTGGATTTTCCTTTTGAAAGTCACTCAGACTGAAGAACTAAGAGAAAGATTTGAAGGTCTTATTACTTTGACCATAGACTTTCTCTCGCGATGGCACGGGAAAACACACGCGTGATTTTACCAAGTAATAAACTTGATATATTTATTACTACCATACTTTATTAAGCAGCTTTGTTTTAGCTACTACACCTTGGATCTTACAAAAAAGGAGCTGGTGCTACTAGTGGTGAAAGTCAAGAACAAAACAATGCACACACCAGTCGCTTTGTAACAACAACCAAACACATGAGTGCATCTCGTGAGTTTTCTGCTGTTTCGAAAACAATATGGACGTCACGTTATTTATTTATTTTTTTTTATTTATTTAAAGGAAGAATAGATACTTTTAGCGCTAGTTTTATCAAAGAAAACTGGGGTAAGATCCCTCGTATGGTCAAAGGTATCCTTAAAACGTATCACACGGTAAATTTCTTTCTGATTTCTTTTCATGTAGAAATTTGTGTATTACACTGCCATTATAGGTGACACTTAAAGAGAGTGTTAATCAAATTATAGGCTAGGGTAAGTGTAAAATGGTACCGCAAACAAACATCCAAGCTGATGGATGCGCGACTTGAAAAGGTTAATCTTCTGTGTGAAAAAGGCGCTTCTCTAATTGAAGAGGTGATTGTAGAACTACTTGTTACTGATTGCACTTTGTTACACTTGATTATTTTTTTGTTTCATGAATTATTATAGCAAAAGTCACGCTGGTTGACTATAACCAGAAATTAGAGCACCTTAGAGTAGAAGGAAACAAGAATGGAAAAGCGGAAGAAGAATGGAAGAAATGGAAAAGCTTATTACTCTTGTATGGTTACAGCACTGATATACTGTAACAATATTGTCACGTGGTCAATGACCACGTTATGTGATCCGGTTAGTATGCAATGCTACCGGACGTGTGACGTCAGTGTTTCCCCCCATATATAGTCCCCCGTGGTCGTGTACCGCGAGAGCAGTCTTAGTCTTGTGAACCGTCAATACAATATACTGTTACATGGTGGAGATGCAGAACCTCTGGTAAGTCTCTTTTGTGGTTGTGTTTCTGTTCGATTCTGTGCTGTGGAGGCGGTGCCTGTCAGGGACCCCTGAGAGTCGACGACCCAACTGGTCTTAGCACCTTAAATTGTAGGGGGTACGGGGTCACGGCTCCGACCGTAGGGCAATCGGGGGAAGCATAACGAAGGAGAGACGCCGGGGGGAAAACGGTGAAAAAGGCTAAGGCGGGGCAGATGGGTACATTGAGGGAACGTGGATAGCGGAAACCGTGAGCCGAAGTGGTCGGCAAGAATCGGGGCAGTGAACCGTGAGCCGAAGAGTTCGGCAAGAAGCGGAGAAGTGACCGTGAGCCGAAGTATTCGGCAAGAATCGGGGCAGTGCACCGTGAGCCGAAGAGTTCGGCAAGAAGCGGAGAAGTGACCGTAAGCCGAAGGGTTCGGCAAGAATCGGGGCAGTGAACCGTGAGCCGAAGTTTTCGGCAAGAAGCGGAGAAGTGAACCGTGAGCTGAAATTGTTGACAAAAAGCGGAGAAGTGAACCGGGAGCCGAAGAGTTCAGCAAGAAGCAAGCGGTGCGAGGATTGCGGGAAGTAGATGATAGGAGAAGAGGACGTAAGGAGCGGGGAGAGAGTCCGAGATTCTCGGGGACGGTTTGTGGCACGGGGTAGTTGGGGGATACCCGAGATCGGGAGTGCATCCCAGGGGCGGGCGAGGACACGCAGTCGACCGTTGAGGGAAAGCGGAACGGAAGAGCGAGGAGAAATAGAGGACGGGGCTAACGAACCCCAACAGGAGCAGCGACCGGCATCCGTTCGGCAGGAGTATCATCTCACATTCAGTGAGGAGGAAACTGAGCGGTGGGAGGACGCCGAAGAGGAAGAAGGATTTGGAGAACACGGAGAAGAGCAGCCAGAGTGGGATTTCACGGATTTGAGAAGAAGATCATCGAATATCAGTAGCTACATCCCGGGATTCAGAGCAGCTCAACAGCAAGTGGGCGCAAGGCACGCGATGGCCGCACAGATAAAATTCCAATCCCCACCCACCTTCGGGGGGAAGGACGGGGAAGACGTCGTGCAGTGGATGCATCGATGCGAAAGAATCGGGAGATATAATCGATGGGGAGATGAAGAACTTCGTGACCACGTGGAGCTGTCGCTGTCCGGGGCAGCGCAGAAGTAGTACTCATACAAAGAGGCCGCGGGACAACTAGCAGCCGAATGGGAGGATGTTGCAGGACCGCCAATTGTACCAGGAGTTAAAACACAGCTGTTGGAGCAATTCAAGCCAGTCAATCAGAATCGATTCAATGAAGCGAAACTAAGAGAACGCAAACAAGGAATCGAGGAATCCACGATCGAGTATTTTTACGACATCCTGGATTTATTCCGCAGAGTAGACCCGAATTGACCGAAGCTACGAAATTGGCGCACCTATGGAGAGGACTCAAGCCAAGTTTACTAGAGAATCTCTGGAGTTTGAAACCCAACTCGTGTGACGAATTCCTTCAAGAAATTAAGCGGTATCAGGAAATGACGTCCCGAGCAAGACACGAGGAATGGGCGATGGGCGTGGTCGGAAAACAAACACCAACGACGGGAAGTGAGAGAATGAATCGAATAGAAAAATTGTTAGAGGGACTAATGGGAGCCGTTGCATCAAGGAACGCATCAGGGGCAGCTGCACAGCAAGGAGAAAGAGCGGAGAGTCAACAGTATCGGTCGGATAACCGATCGATACTGAAATGAACTTCGGATGGGAAACCTATCTGCAGCAGATGTAAGACGGAGGGGCACATCGGGAGAGAGTGTCCAACAAGAGCAAACGGTCAGGGAGGCCTGAGGGGTCGGACGCAGGACGGAAAGTTCGTGTGCTACGGGTGTGAAGGGATAGGACACATACGTCGCGACTGCCCGAGCTCCCAGCGAGAAGGGGGGGCACCACAACAAAAACAGCATCAGCAGGTGCGATTCGCTGGAGAGGGTAAGCAAGTAGTAGTAAGCTTGGTCTAGTAGAACAGAGCATGGAGACCCGGAGGTGCTAGCATGGCCAATTCTGAAGATCGACATCCAGAGGATGGTAGTACTGGATGTGTTGTGCTGGAGAAAACGGGTGGCTGCCGTGACAGACACAGGGGCGGTAGTGTCCGTGTGTTCGCCCAAATTAGTGAGAGAACTAGGGATAACAGTGACACCATGGCGCGCAAATCGTCTAGTATCAGTTGACGGCAAGGAGATTCAACCGGGAAGAGCCTCAAGGCTGTCAGTATCGGATGGGAGGATGACCGTCGAGGGGCAGGCTTTGGATCTGGACGGCGACATCGACTTACTTCTGGGGAAGGACATGTTGGAAAAACTTGGAACGTGGATGAGGATTGGGGCGCTACCGGAGATTCTTCATTGGAGACATTGCCCTCCGAGCACTGGTGGAGGAGATGATGGAGGAAGCACCGAAACTAGTAGTCCAGAAAGGATGCTGGGTCACACCCCGATCGATGAAAGTGGTCGCAAATCAACCACTAGATTTGAAAGGGTTTGGTGAAAGTGCACTGGTGGAACCTACCCAAGCATTGCAGAGGACGAAAAGGGTGTCGACGGGAAAGGTACTGGTTAGCGGCATGGGAACAATCGGACAGATGGAGATAACCAACATGCCCTTCGAAATCCATCCCGACGCTTGCGAATACGGGATCGAAGCGGCCTTAGTACAGAAGGGGGAGACAGGGGAGAGGCCAGTTGCCTTTGCCAGCAGGCTATTATCCCGAACAGAGCGGAATTATTCCATTACGGAGAAGGAGTGCTTAGCCCTGGTTTGGGCGGTGAAGAAATTCCACAGCTACATCTGGGGGACAAAGGTGAAAGTGGTGACGGACCACCACGCCCTTTGTCGGTTAACAACAAAGAAGGATTTGG
The DNA here is from genome assembly GCF_020631705.1 of Daphnia magna. Classification (NCBI taxonomy): domain Eukaryota; kingdom Metazoa; phylum Arthropoda; class Branchiopoda; order Diplostraca; family Daphniidae; genus Daphnia; species Daphnia magna. The sequence goes on from NC_059188.1 coordinate 9,293,442, forward strand.
TGGGCAGATTGGCACGGTGGGCATTGTCCATACAGAACTATCAGCCCGACAGTGTGTATAAAAGTGGGCGGTTCCATGAGTACGCTGATGCACTATCTCGGTATCCGATGGATGGGATAGAAGACAATGACGACGAAGAGGACCTGCTACCGGTATACACGACAGCATGGGAGGAGGAGCGTCGTTGGACGAGGGAGATGCAAGGGGCAGTCCCGGGATGGGTGGAGGTACGCAGGCAACTGGAAAGGAGCACAGCCGTGGCCTACAAAAATTTCGTGCTGATTAATGGACTACTGCATCGCCGAACCTTGGGTAAACAAGGAATGAGGTTGCGTCTATGCGTACCCCCGGATCAACGGTTGGAGATTTTAGACGCGTACCATGGCGATCGTTGGGCTGCGCACTTAGGAGTGAAGAGGACGCTAGGGCGGATAGAGGAAAGATACTACTGGCCACGCTTACGACAGCAGGTACTAAACTACGTGCGGGCATGTCCTCCGTGTCAGGCAAGAAAAAACCCGCCAGTAGAACCTCAGGGACACATGGAAATCATCCGCGTGGAGAGACCTTTTCGAAAAAGTTGGGATGGACATATTGGGGCCTTTTCCCGTGTCGGTGGGGGGCAAGAAGAATATCATCGTTGCGGTGGATTATCTCACCAAGTGGGCAGAGACGAGGGCCGTTCAAACTGCGACGGCCCGAGACGCGGCTGAGTTCTTCGTCGAGGAGATTGTCTTACGGCATGGGGCGCCGGAGGGTGTGGTTACCGACTGTGGAAAGTGTTTCGTCGCGGAGTTCACGAAGGAAGTCATGCGTCTAATGGAGGTGGACCATAGAACGACAACTCCTTATCATCCCCAGGCAAAGGGCCTGGTAGAAAGACTAAACCACACGCTTGGGGACATGCTATCGATGTATATAAACAGCACACACACTAACTGGGACGACATTCTGCCCTATATTAAATTCGCGTACAACTCTAGTGTTCAGGAATCGACCGGAAAGACACCTATTTACCTTCTCTAAGGCAGAGAAGCGCGGTTGCCGGCGGATGTAGTGATGGGAGTACGCGCGACGCCTCTTGCAGAGGATCCTGATGCACTGGCCCGGAATTTGGAAGCCGCGAGAAAGATTGTGAAAGAACGATTGGTACAGGTACAAGAACGACAGAAGCGGTACTATGACGCGACTCGAAGAGCTACACCGGAATTCAGCCCAGGGGAAGAACTACTGGTCCCGTACGCGACAGATAGCTTAAAAGTACTGGTTTAAGCTTAGAAAAAAGGAAAAAATCCCTTGTTTACTAAAAACTTAGTAAGCTTAACTTTGCAACATCCAGAACCATGATTTTAGCAAACTTAATATAGCTGTTACCTTGGCTAGCTAAAAATAGCTTTTTTCTTCAAGCTTATCACAGCATGCTTCTTTTTAAGTATAAATTAAATAGCTAAATTCAGCTGGGTGTAGTAAAAGCTGTTTTAAGGTAATAATTAAACTAGCTGTTCTTACCATAGATACTAATATTTATTTTTATAAAAATGCAGACGACGCGAATAATTAAGAAATGCGGGAATTTTGTAAAATGTATGATTTACATCACACTTCTGTATTAACTGCTGACTTGGTTACAATAACAGATTGGAGTTGACGATTAAAAGGACGACTGACATAAAATTAACACAGCATAGTTAACAACACGAGAAATACTATAGGCTTCATGAACCACTTCATGAACCAATCAAATATCAAAATCTTGGTTTAACAATTGTTAAAGGGACCATTTTAAGGAGATGAAAACTAATCGTAATCTGATGGGTTGAGATCATCATTTTCTGCACTTCGTCCATCACCATTTTCTGCACTTCCCCCGTCACCATTTTCTGCCGCACATTCAAAGGCTGCTTGCTTCTTCTTTAACTTTTTTTCACTCGTATGACATGACAACAAGCGATCCCCAACGGAAGTTTTGATTTGTTCAGGGGTTAAAATGATGCTATGCCAAGTTTCCCATTTTGGAATCAAGAACCCTAACAAGAAAAAGAAAAAAAGAATGAAATTAATTTGAATTCTGTAGGTGAATATGGACTTGTACTTTCGATTGCTTCTAGGATATCTTCCGGAAACTTGGGCTTAGGAATACTTCCAGGAATGCTAGGACATGCTTTCCCAGCTAGACTAAACTGAGCTAATTCTGCTGGCTCATACCACGCTGATAACAAAATTGAAACGGTTTTGTTTAATCGCCTATGTGGGTTTTGTGTTTTCGTACGTCCAGAAATAATAGCTTCCCTCAATTTTTGTGGATTAATGGTAACATTACCATGGAATTTCACCTATAAGAAGTTTGAAAATTGCTTTTGAAGTAGTAAGTGTAAAACAATTTTGACTATAGGCTTACTGGAGTAAATGTATCAGGTGTTGTTGAAACTTTTGAACCAGGAGAAGGTCTTGGTGTACCAGGAAGTTGGCCAACGGTTGGTCGATCTGTTGCTGATCCGTCTATGAACCTTTGAATAATAACAGTGTGCTCACGAACAGCTGAAAACCGGACAAAAACGGTTACAATTGAAAAACGAGATATTTGAAATACACTTACTTGAAGTAAGTATGCGAACTGGATCTTCTTTTAGTGTTTTTATTTCTTCTTCGAGAGCAATGATCCTTTGTTGCATTTCCCTTTGGTCAATTTCAAGTTTTATCCTTTTGGCGTCGCTTTCAGCTAGTTCCTGAAAATAATTTCATTACATTTAGTTGATAATAAAAGCCAAAAAATAAAAACAAATGTGTACTCTTTCAACATCCTCGTAAGTTGCTTTTTGATTTGTTAAGGGTTCTGCTTCTGAACTTTCAACATTTTCATCAAGACTCGTATTAGAGGCAGTAGACAGCTGTTCCATGTTTGTGAGATACTGTAACTGAGTTCGAGCTCTTGGACGTCCAGATACCCTTGGATCATTTTGGCTCATCATATATTTTATAAGAGCAGTCCGCTGATTGGATAAAATATCTTTATCATCTTTAGAAAAACTTCTGAATTATGCACGTCAGACTTAAATTGGAATATAATGATTGATATAACCTGATATGCATACTGCAGTTGCTTGCCGGATGATTGTATTTTTGCAGCTTTCTAGATTGCTGTACTGAGTTAAATGCCAAGATGATGTATCAGTTGGTAGTGGTGGTTTCCACCTATGAAAACAAAATATTTCATGATAAAAACATTAAGAAATGAGTTCACAACACCATATCACAAAATTGTTACCTGATTGCAAGGTTACGATGTTTTTCAATGTACATTTATACCAAAGGAACTGCATCTTCTTCTATTTCTGGTAATACAGGTTTTACCACATGCGAAATCAGTCCAATACCAGGTAAGTGTTCCATAAAATCAAACACAATCATCACTTTTGAGTGTTTTGTCAGAGGCCGAGAAATGCTCGCCGTACTTCCATCTTGAGACCTTTCGTCTTCATTACCAAAATTTGCCATTTTTGAAACTAAGTTTCAATCAATAGACATTGATTATAATTTCCTTAAAAGTTTGTAAGTTCTTTAGCAAAGGATAATTTTTTTCACAATCAACTTATCTGAATTCTGCCTAAATGCGAGACAATTTCACTTCCATGGCCAAACTCACCATCAGTCAGCAGCCATCGCTATGCTGTTAACTGGCTTTTGGCGCCAAATCCATGATGTTGCCAGATTGATTGCTAATCATTGTTAAAGCGGCCCTTCGGGGATTTTATAAACAATGACAGCTGCTCAGTGACAGACGACGTGTTATAGCTTCATGCAATGAAATATCACAGATGTATGTTGTAACTGCTCTTGTGAACAACTTTGAGACGGATTAAATTGAGAAATGAGAAAAATAAAACAAAGCCTATTAACTATTATTAAAAAGGCTATAAACCATTGCATCTTGAACTTTTTCTAGAGATAATGAAATAACATATATGGTTTATATTTAATAAAAACAAGCATGATGCTGAATGAAGGCAACTGTAAAAATATCATATTCTAGCTAGAATAAAAAATATGATAAAATATGTGATAATTCAAGCAAAAGAAAATTTAATCAACTCTCAGCTTATTATTTATTCGTTATATTTAAATACTTTTCTAAACATAGCATAGAATAAGCTTACATTAACATAACCTTTATTTAGAATTATATAGCATAAAATCAAAAAGAAAATTTTAGCTGGTTTCAGCTTATTTATTCGTTACTTTTGTAATCATAGCATAGAATGAGCTTACATTAACAAAACGTTTATTCAGAATTATATAGCATAAAATCGAAAAGAAAATGTTAGCTGTTTTCAGCTTATTTTTTCCCTAGATGATAAAAAGAAAGCTTTGCTAAACTTTCGTTTTCATTACTTTAATTGTTTCAAGTAGCTTTAAGGTGAATCAAAACCAAGGAAGAGAAAGTAAAAGTAAGTTCAAGCTTACTAAAAAAAAGTATAAGGCTGCTCGATAAAATATCCGTAATTTTCAGCTTAATAAAGCTTGAAAGACAATCACCATCGACGGAATTTAAAAAATCTAGCTAAATCAAGCAAGACAAACCTTACTCGTGGGCTACTATATGAAATAAAGGCTAATGTAAGCTAACTTAAGCTTGGGAAACGGGGAAAAAAATAAAAAAGCACTTTTAAGCTATCTGTCGCGTACGGGGTGTACAAGCCGTTCCGGAAGGTGGGGAGAACCGAAAAGTTACTTCACCGGTGGCTGGGACCTTTCGTGGTGGAACACAGGGCGTCGGCATTAAATTACGAAGTAAAGAGACCAAGTGGTCGACAGATAGAACTGGTGCACGTGGTGAAAATGAAAAAATTCTTCAGAGGGGCCGAATGGACAGTGGTAGCAAAGAAAGTACGGAAGCAGAACCGAGAAGAATAAAGCCGCAATGCAGCAACCTAATTGCCGGGGGAAAGGACATCCGTGACCGAGATGCCGAAACTAGAGAGACTATACCCCGGGACGAGGAGGTGCAAGAAGCTCGAAATGAAAGGATTGACGATCAGGTGCGTCGATCGACACGAGCCCGGATGCCACCGGTACGATACGGACAAATGCCGCAGGTGGCAGTGGGGGCTCTTCTCCTTCTGCTAGGACTACTGGGACCGCTGATGGGGGTACAACCCAGTCAAGGACATTCCCAAGAGGCTTTTGTGAGGGATGGAGTAATATTCCAATTACAAGGGGAGGTCTTCTTTAGTGACTCGGAGTGGGTAGTAGTGACCGATGTCTCGTTCGGACCCATAGAAAACGCCCTGAACAAACTGCACCTTTGGTTCACCGACTCGGCCAAGAAGAAAGAATTGCAGGCGGAAGAAACAAAATGGAGTGCACGGTTACGGGCGCACATGGTGGAAAGGGCGACGGATGGGTTGGAGCTATTGGGACTTGTTCGTGAACGGTACGACACGCTGCGGGAGGCGGTGGCAGGAGGGCCCAGGAGGGCCAAGAGAGGTATTATCGACGTCGGCGGTACCGCACTGCACTGGCTGTTCGGGGTGGCGACAAGTCAAGATGTAGAAGGACTTAATGGACAGCTGCAGGCCTTGGGAGGAGAAACGTCAGGGATAGTGAGTGCGGTGGCTCATCAAGCAACGTTAGTGAATGAAACATTACGAGAACTCGGGGAACATGTACTGGCCATGCAGCAGCTGGAAAGAGCGCACCAATCACTGGAGAAGGAATTCAACAAATGGAGACAGAATGTGGTGAGTGCCGTGAACGCCCTAGAAAGTCAAGTGATTATGATGGCGAGGATGGACGAAGCCTTTCGAGCTGCTCAGAGAGTTCTAGACTGGGCCAGCATGACATTGTAGGACATCGGCATTGGTCTCGCCCTGTTGGCAACTGGCAACTTACCCCCGGAACTTTTCCCACCTACTCAACTGGGATCGGTTCTTAAAGAAATTCGAGCTTCTTTGGCGATGAGTTGGGCACTAACACCTGCTTTGCAGAATGGTGATCTGTGGAGGGCATACCAGGAAGCCCGGGTCGTCGTAGCGGCCACAACAAACGGGCTTCGGCTATTCATTCATCTGCCAATAATTGAGATTACTAAGACATTTGAGTTATATCGAACATTTGTGTTGCCAGTGTTTAGTGCTGCAGGTAACGTGGGTCTTCATTACGCACCCATTCCCGCATTTCTGGCGGTAGGGCGGGATCGGCAAACATTTATTGAACTGATGGAAGCCGAGGTTCGCTCTTGCCAGGGAAGGGCGAGCTCGGTATGCCCGCCCAGTAAAGCTATCTACCGGAAAAATTTTAAGAAGACTTGTGTGATGGCGCTGTTCCTGCAGGACACTGACAAAAAGAAAATGGAGTGCGATCATGTTGTAGTAGAATGGAGAGGACCTGGAGCCATTTACCTGGGCCACCGGAGATGGGCAGTATAAATGAATAATACACGCTCTCTGGTAATGGAGTGTCCCCAACAGACAGATTCGAGGGATTCTTCGAGAGCAGAGCTGCCGTTGGTCGGCATTTTCGAAATCCAGCACGGTTGCTCCATTCAAACTGATGAGTGGATTTTGCAGGCCAGTAGGCAACACTCGTTATCATCCACTAGGAAGGGGAACGACTTTGTGCCACGTCTAAAAGGGGTAAACTGGGCTGTAGCTACAGACGCCCAACAACAAGGAAGCATGACGAGCGGGAAATCTACGAACTCATCGCTGTAGGCTTCATTAGAAGCGTCCTTGAAACGGATCGGCGGCAGTCTGACGAACGCAGCTAGTTTTGGTAAAACTATCCGTGCTTTGGAAGTAGACGACTCGGAGAGGGAAAAACGAGCGGCGGAACATCATACATATCCATTCAAGCTATGGGGTGTGGGAGCAGCGTTGCTTATGGCCAGTGTGGCTGTGTGCAGCATCCAGTGGTGCCGAGTGAGAAAAGGAGACGTTAATATGGCCGACCTTCGGGAACGCCTACGGGTGGTGGAGGAGTTCGTCGAGGAAGAAGCTAAGAAGCGACGTGCGCGGCGGTAGAGTACCATGCATTGCCTTACGGAAATAGACAACCGTATGGCAGCGCATGAAGAGGCTTGCTTGACGACACTGCGCGAGCTGGAGTCGTCCATTGAGCATCTGGCATGAGGATGATGTTTTTTTTTGGGGGGGGGGGGTGTCATGTGGCCTGTATTGTTACTAACGCTCACGTGCAGTGGAGACGTTGTAACAGAAAAGATGTGGAATGGAGGATGAAAAATAATGAAGATGAAAAATATGACTTGAGGGAAAACGCACGGCTTTATTCTTTGTTGAAAAAAGGGAAAACAAAGAGAGAGAGAGAAAATTGGGAACTTAAAATTTAGACTGGATTACGGGGGAGGTAAACGAGAGATCCTCGTTCACGACCGGTACGGTACAATAACTGAAAAACACACACTGAACAAAGGGGGCAAGGGCCACTTCCAACATAAACACAAACCGAAGGCCCTTGCCACCTACAATCCTGCCCGTGAGGGCAGCACTGTAAGTGACATGTATCATCTAGCAATGTTCCCGGTTTTCTTTCGGTTTATATCTTTTTTTGTGTTGTTTTTTTCTTTTTTTTGTAATGCATTCGGGGACGAATGCAGCTAGAGGGGGGATGTCACGTGGTCAATGACCACGTTATGTGATCCGGTTAGTATGCAATGCTACCGGACGTGTGACGTCAGTGTTTTCCCCCCATATATAGTCCTCCGTGGTCGTGTATCGCGAGAGCAGTCTTAGTCTTGTGAACCGTCAATACAACATACTGTTACAATATTTCAATCTTATTTACATCCATAGGCAAATAAAAACATCAAGCAATATTCAGCCGACGTCAATCGTCTCAAACAAGAAAAGCTGTATAAAAATCACGAACAAGACTTAAGATGTATTTATGTAAAATTGGTTCGATTTACCGAGCGCTGTAAAAGTAATCAAAATTTTTCGCTTACTTAAGTCATTTTATTAATTATTTCGTTCCTACTCATAGGTAACAACTCAGTTACAGTTAACACTCCGTTTCAGGAAGCTATAAACAATCTTGAAGGATTATTCTTAGAAATACAAGTCCTTAAACGTAAAGTCTCAAAAGATGCTGGTAAGATTCCATTTTTTTAAATTTATGTTAAATAAGTCAAAAAATAAGTTTCTTGAATTGATAACGCATATTTGATTCGTTTCTGTGTTTTTTTTTCTAGAGAGGTCAAAACAGCGTAAACGACTTCAAAAAAGAATACGAACTGTCAAAGATAAGGCTCGCAAGTTGATGAGCAAAATCAAGGAACAGTACAAACTGGACATCTCCGAAGAACAATTCGATAGCGGTAAAATAAGAAAAATCCATCCTCTAAAAATTAATCACTAGCTAAAAGGTTATCTGAAATTCAATTATTATAGTCTGGTTTCATTCACCTTTTATTTATAGTTCCATATCACGAAGATCAACAGCTTTGTGAAGCATGGATGCTAACCTGCCGTTGTGAAGAGGAGGTTATTATATCCCCTAATGAGTTGAAGCAATTTTTCGCAACTCTAAATCAACTTCTTCTCGATTTACAAGACAAACTGAAGAATCAAACTGGACGCATTATAGAAATTACTTCAAAAATCGAAGAAGGGTGTGCTGCTAGCTCCCTACTAGATGAGAAAGAAATACTGTCTGGGTCAAACTTTCTTATTGAAAGCGAAATCTATAACCTTAGTTGTATCGAATCGACGGGTTTGGATTTGCTTAGAAATGATTTGTTGAAGGCAAAGGAGGGGATGGATGATGAGGAACTACTTGAACATTTGATCCTGTCAGAGGATTTTTCCGGAACCATCCCAAACGCGGATAAGGATTTAGACGAAGAAGATGCAGATGAAGATGAAGACGATGATTATGACTATGAAGATTTCGAAACCGATGAATCTGGCAGTGAAGACGTTGGAATAAATTCCAAATCAAATGCCCCGAATGAAGATCACAGAGCAGAGGAATTGTTTTTGGGGAATTTAGATGATGAAGACTGTGGTATTTAGGGCAAGAAAATAAAGTGCATTCATCTCGTTCAGTTCTTACAATAATAAATCAGTGAACAACTGTTATGGTTTCAATTTTGTCTATTTTTTAACAAGTAATCCAACCTTGGTTGTTTCTTAACATGAAAACTGCTTTTATTAAGTGAAAAAGTTATATATTTTGATTTATCGAGTCAACAATATTTTCTTGAGGAATGGGTAAAAATATGTAAGACTATCGTACTACTTCAGAACTGTACCTTTGAGGAAGGAAATCTGCTTTTATAAGATGCATATCTTGTAACTTACAAGAGTTGTTTAGAAAAATAAGAACCATTCTTCAAGACCGTATAATCTAGCTTGAACTGCCATGCAGGAGAAAAGTGTCTGTCGAATGACCATGAGGTGTGCTGACTTGAGCGAAGATGGATGAGAATGGAATAGTCTGGTCTCTTAGCTGTAGGATTATAACTATCCAATTATAACTTTCCAATGCCTAATGATTATAAGAAAATACATATATATAACATCTGCTTCTGTTATGTTAATATTTTCAATGATGACTGGATTTATTGACCTGACTATAAAAGCAGGTTTCAATCAGTCTCAGCAGATTTAAAATTATCAAAATTTAAAAGTTTTTAATACATTAGAGAATTAAATATTCCTGACCTTGTATAATTACCTGTTACTTTGTATTATTGTATAACACAGTACGAAAATAAATTAGAATGAAAGTATCCCTAAACACACCCAAAAATTCTCGGAGAGGAGGGAAAATCATCGGCTTAACACGAGCCGAAGTCCGGCTGAGTGTCGACTACCATCAGTATGGGAGTACGAGTGTTTTACTTCACAGGAAGGCGAAAAAACTTTATCGCAGTTTTCTACCCCAGGCACATTTTTTACGCGCATAATTTCATTTTTATATTTTTTGAGAGATAATTACACGCCAATTCATTTTCTGAACACAGAATTTCTCTATCTTTAATCGATCACATGCAATTAATTTCGCAAGATTTTACCACCCGGTACGAACTCATGCGCTAAACAGCCCCGACTGTGGGCCCACGGCCGCCGCCATCGTTGAATGAAAGCTGTTGGGGACGGAATTTTTTTTTCAGTTTTTTCTTGATAATTATAACTTTAAACATGTTTAGATACAAAAATACGAAGACCAAAACTCGCTAAGAAGAACGGTTTTCAAGATATGACGTATTTTTGGGATTTTTTTTTTGTACGGCACTTGCCATTAAAGACCGGCGGGGGGAATGGGGCTTCGTCCCGACTACATGAGTCTCGACGACCGTACTAGCTTATGCACTAATTTACCAGTGTTTATGATATCTTAATGGAAAATTATGTAGATTTATATAAAAATAGACGAGTCAGGATATAGCGTTCAAAAACAATGCAATCAAAGAGAAATATTGGACAAATCTTTTTTATTGTATTCAAATAAACACGTACGTGACCAGCGAGAATTTCAATTTCAAAACAATACAATTGTGACGCTGCACAAAAGTGTGAGGCATGGCCAAGATCGTCTTGACTTAATTGAGCACCAAAATATTTGAAACGCAAGAGTACAGCTTAGTGAAACCCATCAACGAGTGCCATTTTACCCTCCAAACAAATGTGTTTTATTATAAATTATACATGGGAAGTTTAATCAATTCAGAACCGACAGAACATGAGCTTTCTTTTGATGACATGAGACTTGGTCTTCTGGCTTCTGTGTGGGCAGGACACATCTACTCTTATGGCAACTGAAGGAATAATTATGCTCATTGGAGTACATCACGATACCATCTGATGTAAATAGAAATGATACAAATACATTAGTACTTTGAAGTCTGAATGATGAGTCACAATTAAAAACCTATTTAGTTGCACCATTCACAGAGATTCCAGTTATTTTCCTGACTAGGACGTTGTAAAAATGAAATGCTATTCGCAACACGCGCTTCAGCTGCAGGATCAGTATACCGAAAGAATTTTACCTGAGAAGTAAAAAGAAACAAAGAGAAATTAAATTATTAAGTTGATCACAAAATAAAACTGCTTTTATATTGTTCCCAAATAAGTGAGGGCAGTAAAGGGTCACACCATCAAATTTCTTTGCAATTTCCAATGCCTACTTTGTCTCGTGTTCTGGTTTAGCAGCTGGAAGCGAATAGACTTTGAGTCTACAGCTTGGTCAAAGCAAACTTTATATTCATTGATCCCTTTGCCACAAAAAATGTATACTCTGACTTAATTTGCAGTCATGTCAATTCTAAACAGAAGAAAGAGATCAGCAAAATCAGCACGAAAGGATTTCTGAAAAGTTTACTTGCCTGCTGCCTGCTTCTCCCATGTTCACAACTGGTGGTATTCTCCTTGTGCATCAATACAAGAGCAATCAATAATGTTTAACTATTTGAGCCTTCCCTTGTTGAATTGAATGTGGCTGAGCCATATGTCTTGGCATGCACCTTTCTCTTTGCTGGGACAATCTGTTAAATATATTAAAAACAAAATTTACTATGGTTAACATGACTATGAACTTAGAATGAAAATGCATTGATATACCTGGTTGTTTCTTCTATGAACAGCCTAGCTAGCCAGCCTCTTAGTCTCATAGGGAAAAATGAAATCTCGTCGAACACAGCAGTCACAATCACAGTTCAACTCGAACAGTTCCGATAAAGTAGTAAAAAATTCTGGGTTGACTTAAAGAGATTTTGGAACACAACATTAGTGAACACGGAAAACATACATTTACATTTCGCCCATTGTCACCAAAGAAACATACACTTAAGTCAGTATCCGTACGTCAGTACGATTACCTTTACAAGTTCTTGTTCTTGATTTAATTGTCAGTAGATGGCAATGACAGGAATCTGAGTTGCAGACATTTTTCCCCTTTATGGGTAGATGGCAAGAATTTTTTAAATTTTTAGCACAATTTTTTTGCACAATTGGGTAACAGCAAGCGGGTCTTCCTGCAAAGGGATGACTTCGGTCACTGTGGGTGGGAGATCAGATAGGTATACATATTTTTGGGACCATTCAGCAACAAGAAGAAACACCATTCAAAGACAAAATATTTTCCCGCCCAAGTGTAAGCCTTAGTTAAAGGTTGGTAGGATCTTTTCGAAACACCCGAATTTCCATTTTTTTGCGCCGTTCGTTCTGTTCCCTCTCCCCGTCCTCTTGCCACTTTCGCCGACGTTCCGGACGTGCTTGATGGTGAATGATGAGACGACGGCTGAACAACTGTTGAATGTGGAGACGAAGAGCCTGATGGTATTGTAATCATCGGCGGTTGCACAACTGTTGAATGCGGAGACGGAGAGCTGGATGGCATCGTCGTCATCGACGTCTGTACAACTGTTGAATGTGGAGAGGGAGGGCTTGATGACGTCGCACGTGTGGTTGCATTATGAGTCTCGCTGAACAGTTGTTTGAAGCTCTGCAATATGTCACGAAGTCATCTGCGAACTCTAGGTTACCACATAATCTGGACGATTCAGGGAAATCAGAAATCATAATCAGGCATAGTAACGGACTCAGGACTGAGCCTTGTGGAACGCTGACTTTTTGGGAGGTAGTCTCTGAGATTTCAACGTCGATTCTCACTTTCATTGTTCTGTTCTTTAAAAAGTTTTTTATCCATTTTAAGGTTTTCCCCTTCACTTCCAGTTTAGCCATCTTGAATAAAATCGCCTCGTGCCATGTCGAGTCATACACATTGCAGAGATCTAGGAAGATGGCGTACGTATTTAATTTTTTGTTAAAGCCTTCTTTGATTTTAGCTTCCAATGTCATAATTTGGTCTATAGTAGATCTTCCCTCTCTGAATCCTGCTCGGCTGTTTGGGAGCAGGTAGTTTGTCTCTAGGAACCAAGCTATTCTTTTGGCTAGTATTTTTCCATAAGTTTGCTTCCGCATGAAGTAAGGGCTAAAGGTCGATATGAGTATGGATTACCCGGCTCTTTATTTCGTTTTCAAGATAGGACATATGATGGATGTTTTCCATTCGGGAGGGATAAAAGAATTGTTAAGTGATAGGTTAAATAGACGCAGTAGTTGATTTATGTTTTCCCCATTAAGATGTTGGAGCATGCTGTTGTGCACGAGGTCTTCACCCATCGTTGATTGTCTCAATTGGCTTATGGCTGTCACTAGTTCTTCGCGTGTAATAGTTTCATCCAGAGTGCTGCCTGCGTTTACTGCAATTCTTATTTTTTATTTCATTTCTTTTTCCATTTTTTTTTGGTCTTGGCTGTGGGCTGGTTTGGTGTTTACTAAATACTTCAAGAAGAATTTGGGTCTTTTTCTTAGGTTCTGTCATTCGTGTACCACATGGAAGAGTGATCTGGTTGGATTCCAGGGATTAATTTGGTAAACTTCTCATTGCGTTGATGAAATTCCATGCATCTTTAGGGTTTATTATGTCTACATTTTTATGCTTTGTGTCCCATGCGTTTTTTTCCGCTTCCCTTATAGTTTTTTTCTTTAATGCCATCGCTCTATTGTAAGCTGTTCTGTTTTCTGGTGTTGGCCATTTAGTATATTCCTTCCAGGCTCTTCAATATTCAGCTATTTTCTTCGAGCAATCTTCATTTCCCCATGGTTTGTTTATGTTTTTTGTACATCTTTTTTCATTATTAAGATTAAAAATGTCTTTCTATGATTCAAGGACGGACTTGTGGAAGATGCTGAATGCTAATTTTGGTTTTCCGGATTCAATGTACTTCTTTTCCGCAAGTTTCCTGGTTATGGACTCATTCCATTTTGGCCATTCTTTTTCTTTAAATTTCCATTTTAGTTGTATTTTTGTTTTATTATCTTCTCCTTCGTTAGAAGTCTAAAGACTATCGGCCGATGGTCACTCCCCAGATATGGGCCGAGTTTGATTGATGAACAAAGAGCTAGCTGTGTTGACATTATGGTGAGGTCCAAGGTTGATTTTTTCATAGTTACTGAATAAATTCTTGTTGGGAGGTTTTTAGGGGTGAGTAGCGTAAAATTGTCCGAATTTGTAAGAAAATTACTTATTTCTCTTCCGATTTTATTAGATAGATGCGAGTTGAACCACCGAGGGCTATGGCCATTAAAATCACCTCCTATTATGCAAGGATTTGTTCTTCCAGGGAGATGATACAGAAGGTTCAGGATTGATTCATTACCATCAGGACAGTATATTGAGTAGATATGAATTTTAGTTTTTGTTGAGATTGTTACAGAAACGTCCACTATCTTACTCTTTAGGAATTGTTTTACAGGTATCCTTGCCATTTGAAGATCCTTTTTGACAAGAAGAGCAACACCACCTTTTCCTATTTCACGATTCAAGAAGCCATTTTTGTAGTTGGAGAATGTTGGTACATAGTTGTCGGTCCACCAAGTTTCGGAAAGAAGGACTACATCAGGTTGGGTCTGGTTAAGGTATGTTTTGAATTCATTTTTAAAATCTTTATTCAGTCCTCTGGCATTGAATTGTATACATTTTAGTGTGTTATTCATTGGGTTCGGCTTCATGTTGGCTGATCCAGGCTCCTGCTAGCACTTCATGATCCTCAACATCCATGCTGTACCCCGAAAGTGAAGAAAGGGGAGAGGCAGATGGTCGGTATCCATTTTACCCCTTGCTCTTTGGCCATAGCTAAAACACAGAGCTTTGTCACAGGGCGTATAAACGGGCTTTTGTGGTTCACAAGCTTCACTTTAACCAATCTAACGACATTGTCAACGGCACTGGGCATTATTTCTATCACTTTGCCTAATGGCCACTGCACACGTAAGGTATTTGATTCAATAAAAAGCACTATATCCCCCACAGTAGCATTTGGCCGATTTTCGGCCCACTTTCTTCTTTCACTCAGATGAGGAACGTATTCACGTTGCCATCGATTCCAAAAATGTTGAATGATGGCCTGGCTTTGCAGAAATTGCTTTGCGGTTACGTCTACGTTTTCTTCATCTGATAACTTTTGCGGTGTATAAGGACGTGCCCCACCGTGTAGAAAGTGATTCGGTGTTAGGGGATCAGGATCGTCAGGATACATGCTGAGATGAGTCAGTTGTCTTGAATTGAGCAAGGCGGCTACCTCGGCAACGACGGTTCTTAGGACACGATCAGTGACGAGGCGAGTCCCAACACTGATTTTCATCGCACGTTTGCACGATTGAACCAATCTTTCCCATACTCCCCCGAAATGGGGCCCATACATAGGAGGAAAATGCCATTCAATCTGCTGACAGGACATTATCGTCTGGAGTTCTTCCAGAGCCTGGCGAAGTTCTTGCTCGGCTGTAACAAGGTTTGTTCCGTTGTAGCTGTAAATTACATCTGGTTTTCCACGTATACTGACGAACCGGGTGAAGCAACGCAAGAATTCTTCCAGACTGAGTCCATCTGAAGTTTTAGATGGACAGCCCTGGTTGTTAGACACATGAAAAGACAGATCCATCGCTTTTCATGCCTTACACCTCTTCCACCAACACGTACAGTGGGAGGACCGAAGTAATCGATCCCCGTGAAGGCAAAAGCAGGGCGATACGGGGTAAGCCGATGTACTGGAAGCAATGCCATAAAGGGCGGCATTGGCTTCGACGATCGGCGTTTACAAGGCCAGCAATTATTAACGACTGATTTGATGACTTTCCGACCAGAAAGTATCCAGTAACGTGAACGTATACTTGCTAACAACGTCTCAGCTTTCACATGCAAATTTTTCACGTGATGATCCCACACTATCCGTTGAGTCAACAACTGATCTCCTGGTAGCAGAATGGGATGTTTTGCTTAGTAGTCTACCGGGGCGTGCTGGATACGTCCACCTACCCGTAACTGTCCGACGTCATCTAAAAATGGCTTGAAAGGACGAAGTTTAGACGTCAGCGGTAGTTCCAGGTTTTTTCTTAAGGCATAGATTTCTTCATTGAAAGCTAACACTTGAGCACGTTTGACGCTAATCACTAACGACGTTGACATTTATAACGCCGTTAACTCCCCAACTGTCAGTTGGTCCCCACGTTTTCTGGATTGTGTATTTCTCACGAATCTCAAACACCAGGCTAGATTTCTCTGAATTCTAAGCAAACTCGAACAGTTTTTTACGCACTGGTCTACGGGATGGATCTCATCTTCTGTTTTTACTGCCAAGATGCGAATCACATTCACGTCACTCTCTTTCGGCTCAGCAATGTCAACCCAATTGTTCCGTTCAGATGGATCGAGTTGCAAGAACTGCGGTCCTTGATGAAACTGGAACAACTCGTTTACGTTCTGTGGGTCAATACCACGACTGCACAGGTCAGCTGGATTTTCGACTCCAGCTACATGACGCCACTGCCGAAGATTGGTGTTTCTGACGATTTTTCCAACACGATTGTTCACGAAAACTTCAAATTTGCACGTTCGTGAGTATATCCAACGTAACACTGTTGTGTTACTGTTGTGCGCACTTAAGTGTTTGCCTTTAGATTTCAGACGCTTCATCGAGGTTCCTGGCTTTTTTATTGATAGTTTGTCGAGCAGCATCGAAAACTTTTCATCTAATTGGTTTGAGAGTTTATTAGCGTTAAACTGTCTGACTTTTTCTAATGAGGAAACTTTCTGTTCTATTTGAGGAAGTTTGGCGACATTGTATTCAATTTTCTGGATTGCTTCTTCTGTTGCTCTTTGTTTTTGTTCCAAAGCAGGTATTCTTTTTTTTTCAGTGCTTAAATTTCGGCATTGAATTCACCAGTTTTGGTTTCAGGGGCTGCGTCATTGTGTGCTGCTTGGTGCTGCGGCTTGGTGGCTCTCTGCGTCGTTTCTCCATTGTTGGTGAGTATTTTGACTCAGTTTGGTTTCTGCCTCTGTGAATGAGATTTTCTGGTTCATTGCAATCTCGATAATTGCTTCTTTTCTTTTCCACAGTGGGCAAACTGAATCTGTCGAGCAGTGCTCATAGCTGGTACAGTTGATACAGAATTTAGGATGTTTGCAGGCCTCAGTTTGCTCATGTTCCTTATGGCATCTTGGATAAACTGCCTTAAGCATGTATACTCGTTAGGAGTGGTTGAGCCTCCAACATTTCTTACATTGAAGAGGACGGGGGATGTATTGTTTGATTGGGTAGCTCCAAACAGAGATCAAGAGGCTTCGGGGGATGGAGGTTGATGGAAAGGTAATTATGATTTTCGTTCTGTTGCTTGCCTTTGATGGGATACTTGTGTAGTTTACAGCTCCTGCGTCTTTCATTAAAGCATCCAGTTCAAAGGATTCATGGAGCTCAATCGGGATGCCATGAACCACTCCTTTGTTGAGCCATTCGGCTTCCACGCTGTTTACAGATACCTCGTGTTCCAGGATGAAGGTTGTTGACAGGATTTTTTGCATTGTCCCACATAACACAATGCAGTCCGTCGGATGTCCGACAGATGTCGGGATCGGATGTTAAGTCCATCTTTTTATATCCTCCGGACAGCCCGATATCCGATTTGGATGTCCTATTGATGTAATTTTTTTTGGTTTTTACCGCCATCAACAGTGCCGTCGGATATTCTAAGGATGTCCGAACGGCTTTCATTTGGCTATAAATATGACATGTATGGGACCTCTAATGTTGAAAAAACATTATGCTACATCAGAGTTTGAACTCGGGTCTCCCGCACCACAGTCGAATATTATTCCTCCTCGCCAATCTTTAGATTTAATACATATAATTTTCGAACAATCCTATCGAATTGTTGTAAAACACTTCAGTTTTTTTCGATAACAAATCACATACAGTATTTTTAAGAAGTCAAGATGATGTCGAACTTAGGTTAAATCAGAAGTGTATAACTTGCAATTAAACAATTTATGCTAGATATTTTTTGAATTTTAAACTTCAGCATGATTTATTAAGTTTAAAGTAGTTTTTTATTATTTGAAATTAAAATCCTATCTACTTTATTTTTATTTTATTTTTGTTTGTAAGTTGCTCGTCTCTTTTAGCCGAAGAATTTCGTTTGCTGCCAGAAATTCGTCTGCTACAAGGGGATGAACAACAAACCATTCACAAACAATAGCTAAATAAAAATAAACCAGATAGAACTAGGGCTAGAAAAAAAATTGGGAGATGAAAAAATGAATAGGGTACCCTCTGCTAGGAAGAAAAGGGGGAAAATCTTAATTATATTGATGAAAACGTATTTTTTTACATGAAGAAGTTGGTTTCTCCATAAGACGCTGCAGCCGCAGCAGACCAACTTGGACACAAATGAGATTTTCGCATTTGTGGAGAACGTGCAACGTAGGATGTTTTACTGCTCTATTAGTTCCAATCGAGTTAACCGCCCCGCACCGATAAAGTGCATTCGGGGTTGAATTGAGGTGCCACTTTTTCAACCGGGCCGGTGCGGAGAAAAATTTGAGGTTAACCCATTGCCCCGACGCAATATTAAAAATGCCGTTCTTTCGGTTTCAGAGTAAAAATCGGGGCAAGCGGGTAGAACGAGATATTATCGTGGTTGTTATCGGATCGATCGGGTGAAACAGTCAATCGATAATATTTTTTGCGTTGATGAATCGATTGATTGCAATCCAAATGATTGCAAACCCCAATTGAATTCGGGAGAAGAATTTTCCACCCTGAGCCACGCCTCGATGGCCCGAAATGAGAAACACGATTTGCAAAAAAGCGCCCCGATTGGCTCGAGGCCGATCCTTAAATGAAACAATTGAAAATCTTCTTGGCTGTTGGTAGGAGGTCCATAGAATATAATTTTCGCACATCCATTGCACTTCCAAGGTGACTAGCCGACGGACATCCCTGGAACTACCCATTGAGTACATGGATATCTAAGGGATGTTCGGCCATGATTCGGACATCCGACGGCAGAAATGTGCTAGATGGGGTATGATGGGGATTGAGCAATGATATCTAAGTGTGTGTTTGTTGGTGGTTGCAGTGCTATCAGCAATTATGGGAATGAAATATACGAGGATGAAGTAGTTTGACAATTTTATTGAATTATTAAGCTGATGGTAGGGGAGACTGGAGTAAGCGGTCGGTTTTCGTTTTCCCCTATATCTCCCAAACTAATCATTAAATTAATTTATTTTTTGGTTTTTATGTATTCCATAAGGTAATGTACCCCCCATATTTTTCATATAATTTAATAATAGACCATTTTCCCATATAAGACCTTTAAAGTTTTCTTAGATTCGTAGGAGGAGCCTATTTTGAGGGGTAAGTGAGGACACTAGGGTGGGTGGTGAGGGACGTCCTCCGTTTTCGCCTTAAAATTCATTAAAGATATTTGTAAAAATTGAAATAGCGTCCCACTGCATAGACTCTATAAGTTAATAAATGTTTCAATTTGATTATTGTGTTAATAAAAATTTTTTCTTATATGATAAAAAACCCTTATTACAAGATAGGTGGGGGTTGGGCTTATTGTAATCGATTAATATGCTGAATAATCGATTGCTTGAGATCATTGTAAGGAACAGTAATGGCGTCATGAGCTCGGTGATTATTGATGGGCTTGAAGGCCAAACCCGCCCACTAATGTCCCATTTTAGTCAAAAACAGCTGTCCCGATTTCCCGATAAAGACTATTTTTTTAAAACGTTAATATTATCTACAGTAATTGATCGAAAATTATAATTTTTGTTTTTAACAATCAAGAAATGATTAAGCTTCATTTCCATATTAAATTTACATGCCATTTGCGATTATTTTTTTCTAGAAACATTAAATGGCGGAGAAAAAATTAACTAAAAAACAACCGTTTTTTATGCCAACTAGACCAAATTTCATGCCAAAGTAGATTGATTGTATCTAAATAACATACTAAAAAAATTTATAATTTTATTAAAATCTTCTATTTTTCCCCCTACTGTCCCTCTTGACCCGGTGTCCCGGCATACTCCAGTCTCCCCTACAACAGTGAACAATGGGTGAGTTTGAATACACTTACTTCCACGTGATCAGGATTCTCTGAGAGGTGCTGCTGTAAGTCCACTGATAATCGTTTCTACACCAATTATTTATTTATTTAGTTAGTTAGTTAGTTAGTTTTTTTTTTTTTTTTAACTGGTTAGTTCTTGAGCGGATTTGAATGTGCGGATTTAACATGAGATTAACTTGTAACTTCCAAAAAAGCGTTTGAATACGTGTGTATCACTAGGTGTTTCAATCGGAAAAATTTGCTATCCAGTAAAATATAGTGTTGCAGACGACGATAATTTTAGATTTTTGTCTGCAATTGTATCAATACTTCCAAATAACAATAAATCTTTGTTATACTGCTTGTAATTTAAAGATTATTGGCGCAGTGGTATAATACAAGTCTAGTAATTCTCAGTTACTAGGTTCAAACCTAAGTGCAGTTTATATCTCAACGTTTTTTTGGGGAAAACCTTGCTTAAATGTTTGTTGACGGGATTTTAGAAATCGGTTGCACAACAGACCTTTATTTTTTGAATTATAATGTTTCTTCTTATAATTTTAATTGGTAATTATTTTAATTTAAAAAGAATTTGTAATTGCGGAGGCAACCCTGATATCAATAGTAAACAAATTTGCTATCCAGCCAGATATAGTATTGCAGACAATGATAATTTTAGATTTTTTGTCTGCAATTTGTATCGATACTAACCAACAATAGTGAATTATTCTCAACTTACGTAATAGTTACTAACTTGAATGGCATAGTGGTATAAGACGATGCTCATGATGATAAGTATCCATGTTCGATCCAGATAACCAACTTAATTTTTTTTAAAGCAAATTAGTATATGAAAATGATGATTTGGCAGTCGTAATCGTTTATAATTTCATGGTTTTACATTTACTATTTTCTATTTCCTATCGAAGTTTAAAACACAGATGGTAGAACTTGAATGCAACAGTTGTATTTTCTTCAATACACAGCATAAAAACAAAGGAACAATAACAATGAACACATAATTTAATGATGCACCATATATTTCTGATAACAAAATAAAACTATAAACGTAAATATAAATATAAAATGATATACATAAAACTAACATTGCAACATACTGTTTAGCCTTAAGTAAAGCCGAAGATGATCAGTTCAGATTTGTATTGTGCTATTTATATCGATATTCGGTAACAAAAGATTTGTTCTTTGCATAGCAATTTAAAATACCGATTCAAAACCGCTGTGGATGAAGACGGCATTCGCATGTAAAAGGTTCGGAATTCAAATCCACCTATACGTAAAAACTTTATTTTTAATTTTGTTTTGCACGATTTTTTTACAATACGTCATCTGTTGGATATCGGTAAAACTACTTGGAAAGTATCGATACAACGATATATCTAAAAATATCGACTATCTAACATTTATCAAAAAATATCGATAAATCGTTAAAAAGTTTAGATAGTCGCCAACACTATCGCCAACACTACTTCGAGCAATGCCGAGCGGTTGGTTTAGAGTAGTGGCTCTTCTACGACATAGAAGATTTTTTCTGTCACGAGCCGATAATCTCGTACCGCTTTCTTGGGGGCTCCAATCTCGTACCGATGATCTCGTACCGGTACGAGATAGATGGTACGAGATAAAAATGGTACGAGATAGGGGTAGACCGTGATAAGCTTGAAAAATTTTATTTCAAATGCAAAAAAGGTAATCTAGTGCAAAATCTTAAATTCCATTTGATTAACTGTGTTGGAAATCGTTTACAATGACGACGTAAATTCATTCATGAATTTATAAATAGTGTAGTGGGAATTTTTTTATAGTTTCTATATTCCAATCTTCTGAGACGATTTCATTTACCTTTTTTTCAAGGTGTTTTTCACACGCATAGGGATAGTAAATGGCTGAGTGAGTGGATAGTTCTGTTAAAATTAAATTTTAGTCACGTCATTAGTTTTAAATTTTATGTAGTAATTATTACTGTCAATTCGAGGTTTTCAATTGTTAAATCTGATTCATCATCAGATAATTCGTTATTTATAGTTAAATCTTCTTCGTTGTTTATGAATTCCTCATTGTTGTTGATTTCCTGTCGAAACACATTTTCCTTTGGAAATTTTTTCATCTCTTCTATGTCTGTTAATTATGTATGTATAATCATTTATTGTTAATGTTTCAAAATGTTTGTCGTAGAAATGTTGATTGCCTATTTCTGGGTTATTTATTGTTAACTTCAGCTCTCCGTTCTCATTTTCCAATTTTTCTATTTGTTGGTTCTTGATGTGAATTTAGTGTTAATTATATATATATATTTTAAATTTTAAGTCGAATTACTTTATTTACCTTATTTAATTCTAAATCCTCAAATTGTTTTTTTGTATTTTTCACTAGCAATCTGATATCGAGTAAAAATTTGTTACATTTTTTAATACGCAGATTTTTAATATATATTGAACTTGTTATTTTTGTTTTCTTCTGTTATTCTTGCTAAATTTGTTTGAAGTTTTAAAATTATGGAAACTAAACATGATTTCGATTCACTTAGAAGTTTTTTTTTCTTGAGCTTTAATGAATAAATTTGTAAGCGTACTTACAACATCTATATTCACTGAAGAATATTTGAAAAGTAAGTATTTATTATAACTTAATCTTTATGTATAATTATTAATAACAATAGTTCTATAGCTCATAAAAAGTCATCAAAAGGAGGAAAGCCAGGATTCATTCCACGAGCTGTGATGGAACAAAAACATCTAGAAAAAATCTAGAGTAAATAAAGTACAATACACGATATTTTTTATTAATTAAATAACAAAACCCTTTACCTTAAAATTCACAGAATCCATTGTTGAAGCTTGGAAAAACTGAAATTGAGCCACAACTGAACTCATATGTAAGCTAGCAATGAAATGTATCTGCCAATTTTTGAACAACAAGCGTAGACTACTACTTAATATGTAAATAAAACACCAAATTGTTAAAAAATACAATATATTCAAGAACTAGTACTGCATTTCTTTATCATAAAAAACACGTAGAATAAAAAATTTTATTGACAATAAAATAAATGCATATTAACACAATATTATTCAATAATAAAATAAAATATGTGACAACATCGACTATTTACAATTTCAATATACATATATTGTATATTAATTCACCTGTAAAGATGTCAAAAAAAGTTCACTGGTCTACAAAATTAAAACTTCATCTTTGTGATATATCAACATAAATTTAAAAATTTAAAAGTGAACTTACCGTAGCGAATAAAATGCCAACAGTTGTACAAGAAAAAACCAATGAACTAGAAAAAGTAAAAAAGATTTATATAAACAAATTCACCTACCTATAATTTTTCTATTCTTTTCCCCAAAAATCACAATAGCGTTAGATAAACCAATGTAAAAAACCGCTGCCTTTGACATAAGAGAATCTTTTGATAAATTATCAATTCTCACTGATGTATCGATATATAATTTCAAATTTTATTTCAATAAATAAATTAATAAGATACACTTAGGAATTAATTGAAAGAACAATAATTTCATCAGCAAACTACGAATTAGCAAAAGAACCATCAACACCACAATATTTTTCAACACCGACAAATGAAGTAACCAATTATATGTATACAAATATTAAAACATAACCTACAAATGTTTAATTAGGAAAAAGAATCTACGTTTTTTGCAGAAACACCAAAACTATTTATTTCAACATTTGAAAAATTGAATACTCCAATTTCAAATCCAAATGTTCTCCCACTAGATGGCAGTAATTCATTACAATAAAGTTAAATACATTAATTTATTTTCATATATTTTTTGAACGTTTTACTTGTGAAATTTCTATAGTTGTTCCCCCAGAATGTAATTTTGCAGCATAATTCATAAATAATTTAAATCCATCCTTTCCTTTCCATTTACTTCTTAACATAATTCCACAGCTGAAACTAGCTCACCGAAACGTGAGCTTAGCTCAAGCTCACGTACGCTCAAGCTCATTTCAAAGTTTTTTAAAGTAATCGTCTAACGGAGAAAGCATAATACATCTGACAACAAGGGACGACGCCACACCACAAGGTTGTGGTGTGGCTATGTCACTTGTCCACAACGGTGTCCGTGTCCGTGTACTGGAACAACAGGTCGAACGGTTGCTGGCATCGCTGTTGTTTTCACGACAGGTGGATTAGAAGTAATCGGTTTTGGACGACCGCTTGAATAATCGCAATCAACCCACACCCAAGCTGGTTGATTTCCCTTTTTCGTCTTCTCAGTTTCACTCTTTACTAAACATTTGCCTGGCCCTCTCTTCTCGAATTACCCTTCAATCTTTAAAGGTTTCTGTGTAGTCGTAGGTCGTTTAGTTGTACTGATCATAATTAGATCACCGTTACTATAAACGCAATCAACCCATTCGCATTTTTTGTTTGCTAATTACTTGGATGAGTTAATAATGCTTTTATTGGCTTCAGTTTTAAATATAGTATGAGAATGCTTCGTGAAAAAAAGAACAGACAAATGGCATGTCGGTTGACGTTCACACAAAGTCGTTTTCGTTTAAAGTTGTACTCGATCACCCCGAGGATGGCCTTTGTAACCAACCTTGCAATTATCTCAGGGTTTTTCTATCGTATCGATTACAGCATGACTATTGTTTGTTTTTGGCCAAACTTGATTCGATTGCTTCATAACAATGTCAAAGTGACAAATTCCTCAATTTTTTATTTTGGGGACGTTATCTATAGTTAAAGAGCGTCGGACCAAAATTAGTCCCGTTCTTCAAGACGCTGGCCATCTATTTCGTCGTTTTCATTCCGGAGGACAATCCATCCCTCTTCGCCATGTTCCTTAAATGTTTACCGATCCTAAGTCTCTTACTCTTCGTGCCAATGCACGGCATGAGTCTCGGCTATGAGGGAGTTATTTTCGCCAACAATTGTTTTTTTTCCTCATCTCGGTGCAGATGTACCCGACCACTGTCCTCAAGGCTGTTTGTTCATCTTGGATAGAAAAACTAGATTAGCACTACTTTTTTTTAAAAATAAAAAATCAGGTACAGTATCCTGCACAAAAATCCGAACACCGATTTAATTTTTTAAAGCCACCTATTGGCGGGGTAATGGATTTTTTGTTTGTCTTTCTTTAAGGGGGAGGGTAGACGGGGTGATGGACACGACAGGGTAGGGTTGGGTAAGTCTAGACATTTTTTTAATGCCTTAAGGTATTACGCTTTAAGGCAAGTTACAGGTCGGGACATTTTTGCAACCCCCAGGGTGATGTGTTTTTTTAAAACGACAGTTGGAAATGTTGGATTTTGGCTGTGTAATATTCCTTGCCCAAAATAAGTCAGAGAGCTGCCTGTGCACAATTTTATCGACACCGATGGCATATGCGTAGAGCATCTGATTGTGACGCCGTAGAACAGTGTTCGATTCCCGATAAGGAATTGCGAAACATTTCGTATCTTTATAATATTTTCATTCGAATATGCTGGGAATATTAATTTTTTTAGAACGAAGTGAATTATTATTTTTTAATTTATTTAATAAACAAAAAAAAACCACATATTGCTCGATGAAAACTTGTTTTATATATGAACGAGAATTTCTCGTAAGCAAACCAAAATAATTCATCACCTCATCTGGAATCGAACATGGATCTCCAGCATCATATTCAGAAACGCTACACCTACGCCATAGACCTCGAAGTAAATATTCACATGCAGCTGGAACATAATCTAAATTGTTTCGGTAAGCAACATTACCAAGCCCAAGCCCTAAATTTCCAACTGTCGTAAAAAAAAAACACACCACCCTGGGGGTTGCAAAAATGTCCTGACCTGTAAACTTGCCTTAAAGCGTAATACCTTAAGGCATTTTTGTAGGTCTAGACTTACCCAACCCTGCCCTGTCGTGTCCATCACCCCGTCTACCCTCCCCCTTTACAAAAAAACAAAAAACCCGCTACCCCGCCAATAGGTGGCTTTAAAAAATTAAATCGGTGTTCGGATTTTTGTGCAGGATTACTGTACTGCACGCTTTTAAACTCTACTTCTTCGTCTATTATCACTTTATTCCTAGGATCGTTGTTGTAAGATTTAACCGACTTCGTATCCCCGCGCCACAAATACACAATTCCTTCCTGAAAAAGCCGCTCGATAAATATAACGATATCAGCATGGCTATCAAAAGTCGTGGCTTCGGTAAGAGAATCAAGGATCGACATTCTTGGGCAAGAAAGAAAACTCTACTGAAGATCTTGCCAGTTTTTTTGTTTTTTTTCCATTTTTTGCTCCTCATTTCATTGGTTCTCCTCACTTCAATAGGGCATGCGACAGATCTTCCTTTCCAATCCTCTGAAGACACGGTAACAGCGTAACCGCAAACGAGCATAAGAGAGTCATCCGACTTCCTCACTTCTTGGATGGAAGCCGCCGTCAAAGGGGCAAAATGAGTAACCGTCGCGCAATGGACCTTTTTCCGTTCATTGTTTTTTATTATATTTGTTTTCCAAATCATGAACATAGACCGCTCCCATTCCTTGCTCCATTCCCTGGACATTTGTATTTCAATAAAACTATCTCGACTGTTAAATTACTCGTGCTTTTTTATTACTGCAAAATGTAACCATTATTGGGACATTTAGATGTTCAGTTGTCATACAGCCCTATGGATGGAGGGCCTCCCCGGATTCAACGGGGTAATAGCATGTTTTGACACAGAGAGTAGAGACGCGTGGATCCACGGCGCAATAGCACTATTTGACACTAGAGCGCCGTGGACTCCACGGTGCAATAGCACTATTTGACACTAGAGCGCCGTGGACTCAACGGTGCAATAGGCGCGACCCATATCAAATTCTTCTGCTCGCACTATTGCACCTTCACAGGATTTAAAGGAAAAGCACGAATTGCCTTCTGTTACATATAGATGTTTTGATCCAAGAATCGTTGACAAAGACGCATCGCCGAATCCAATAGAAAGGAGTTTCACGAACTCGAGTTTGAAAGAGTCGCTTCTCAAAGCCTTTAAGAAGTTAGAGGGCCGTTTCTGTTTCATTCCGAGAGTTGTGTAGCTTGTGTGACGTTCGGAGTTGCCAACATTTGTATTCCGGCTTGTATTCCGGCTTGTATTCCGGGTAGGGATTGTAGGTTTGCTGGTAATAGGGAGTTTGGCATGAAACCACGGCCATGAAAGCAACAATGATAAAGACCTGTAACAGAAAATGTAATTCATTTTAGTCCGGGTTAAGGAAATTTTAACGCAAAAGTGGAATAGTACCTGCATGTTGTTGTAGATGATTTTGCTGGACAACTGACTGATAGTGATGAATTCACAGTGACGGTGTTATATAGTCCGACGTGAAACTCATTCCATTCCTTTTCATAAGTGGGCACATACTGTGTAACCGCTAGTACTGGCGGTTCTAACTTCAATTTCTATCAAACCCAAATCATCCAAAAATAAAAATTGTGCTAATTTCACTTTTGGCTTTGTTAGAAATCAGCTCGTCTGTCGGTTTCCTCTTGAGGTGTGGTGCCACAAGTCATTGGGAAGCAATTTCTCATTCTTTCTTTTGTCTGCAGAATTTTCATTTCAACACCTCGGCATATTTCAAGTCTACTTTGAACGTTATAATCATCTCACCGTGATCTGATTATGAACACGTCCGACAAGGACATGGAATGGGCGAATAATACATATGTAAACCGATGATTGCGTCCGAAATGACGAAGAATAAACCACCGACGCAAGAGCAAAGTTTCGTCCAAGTCCACAGCTCCTAACAGGTAAACAAAAAAAATCGATTATTAACAAAATTTGAAAGCCGACGCCCTTCCTATTCCGTCCGCTTTATCGATCCCGGAGCATCCGTTGTCATTACCTCAAAGAAGTGGACACGGGCTGTGGCCCTCCAAGCCATTGTCACGAGCAGTGCCGTGTAAATAGGGACAGTCATTTTGTAAATCAGTGCTTGTTGCGGCAGCCACATAGACAGACCTGATTGAAAACGATACAGCTGTTATCACTCACGCTATTTGTTATTTCCGTGAAATGACTTCTTCATGAATATCTAATCATTTTTTCTCCCTTTTTTTAAGAAATTCAAAAGTACTGAGCATTGATGCGATGTACATCGGAATGCTTAGCGGGATGTTGAGCGGTTTGAATCCGAAAGCTGAAATGAAAAACATGTGACCGATACCGAACGCTACCATTCCGTGAAGGAAAAATTCACGCCAAACGAGTAAACAGTCACCGATGCAGGAGAAAATCAGGCCGATCAAAATGCGTCGTGAAAATGTGTACAGTATCCTGCACAAAAATCCGAACACCGATTTAATTTTTTAAAGCCACCTATTGGCAGGGTAAAGGGTTTTTTGTTTGTTTTTCTTTAAGAGTGAGGGTAGACGGGGTGATGGACACATAGGGCAGGGTTGGGTAAGTCTAGACAGTTTTTTAATGCCTTAAGGTATTACGCTTTAAGGCAAGTAACAGGTCGGGACATTTTTGCAACCCCCAGGGTAGTGTGTTTTTTTTAAACGACAGTTGGAAATGTTGGACTTAGGCTGTGTAATACTCCTTACCCAAATAAATTATAAAGCTGCCTGTGCACAATTATTTCGATACCGATGGCATATGTGTAGAGCCTCTGATTGCGACGCCGTAGATCAGTGTTCGAATCCCAAAAAGGGTTTGTAAAATATATGGTATCATTATAATATTCTTTATTCGAATTTGCTGGGAATATTAATTTCTCTAGAACGAAGGAGATTATTATTTTTAAAATTATTTAATAAACAAAAAAAGCATAGATTGCTCGATGAAAATTTATTTTATATGTGAACGAGAATTTCTCGTAAGTTAACAATATTAACTCATCACCTCATCTAGAATCGAACACCGATCTCCAGCACCACATTCAGAAACGCTACACCTACGCCATTGACAGCGACATAAACATTTACAGGCAGCTGGAACATAAGCTTAATTGTTTCGGTAAGCAACATTACCATGCCCAAGCCCTAAATTTCCAACTGTCGTTTTAAAAAACACACCACCCTGGGGGTTGCAAAAATGTCCCGACCTGTAACTTGCCTTAAAGCGTAATACCTTAAGGCATACCCTACCCTACCCTGTCGTGTCCATCACCCCGTCTACCCTCCCCCTTAAAGAAAAACAAACAAAAAACCCATTACCCCGCCAATAGGTGGCTTTAAAAAATTAAATCGGTGTTCGGATTTTTGTGCAGGATACTGTACATATGTCCTCATTTTGGAACACACAACTCTCGTGCCAAAAAGGGCCGAAGACTCAATCAACATGTGATGCCCAATTATTGTCCTGTGCAAATTCGATTTTCGTACAATCCGGATGAGTCAGTGAAGAAGTTTAAGATCACAAAGCTGGAGCTCTTCACCATACTCACCCTGTTTCTGAGGCACACCTGCACACATACGCCAGAAAGAAGTAAATTAAATGTGATCGCATATTCACTTCTTAAACTAACCCAACACGTTCATGCAGGCACATGACTACAGAGGCTTTCGATTTCGCAAAAAGTGCGCTGGTCGCTGGTGGTCAACCGACCAAAGTTCGAAAACTGCTGCTCGATAAATTTGGATCACATCTTATTAGCAAAGACATCATCAACCTTAAGCAGACATTGACTGGTAAGCCTATTGTTTAAAAAATGTTATTGGATGGATCAATTAACGTAGTTGTCGAATCTTACAGGGAAGTCGGATGACGACTGGAAAGATGTCGTAGGGATTCTTTCAAATCTGAAAAATGACGAGAATAACGTCATTAAAGTTCTTCATGATTCCGACGAAGAAGTGGCAGCTATATTTGTCCAGCTAGGCAAGCAGCGCAGACTATACAACAAATATGGAGCAGTGCTGGAGTTAGATGGAACTTACAACACTAACAAAAGTGGGTTTGCGCTGTACCATCTAATGATCGAAGACAACAACGGCGTTAGTCAGCCGGTGGCCATGTTCTTTAGCCGGGATGAGACTACTGAGGCGATTACGGAATGCCTGAAAATATTTTCAGATGTAAGTTTTGTTACAATAAAATATAAAATAATACTAAATCTTTCATTACCACAGAACAACGAAGTGGCCATCACTAAAGTAACATTTACTGACAAAGATTGCGCAGAGATCGCCGCCCTGGGAAAAACATTCACGAAAGCTGTCCATCTTCTTTGCCAGTTCCATGCGTTGAAGGCCGTGGACTTCCATCTTACAAGAACGAAGAACGGAGAAATTGAAA
Organism: Daphnia magna; assembly: GCF_020631705.1. Classification (NCBI taxonomy): domain Eukaryota; kingdom Metazoa; phylum Arthropoda; class Branchiopoda; order Diplostraca; family Daphniidae; genus Daphnia; species Daphnia magna. The sequence goes on from NC_059188.1 coordinate 9,323,655, forward strand.
GAGAAAAGCACCATGAGATACGCCAAAATTTCCGTGCTGCAATGTACGCAGAAACTCCGGATGCATACGATAAAGCTAAAGCGTACCTAATTGGACCTGGTAAAGAGATAGTTTACTTTCACATATTTGTTTACACGTTAAAAATATTTTTCTTACTTACTTGATGAAGGATTGGGAAGCCTTGGTGAATATTTTGCCGATAATTGGTTTAATATCGAGGATAAGTGGACCAATTTGGGACGAAGAAATTTACCAACCTTTGGAAATAACACGACGAATCGTATTGAACGGTAAAAATATCAGTTACTTGCATCAATAAGGTTAAAATAATATTATTTTAAAATTCCTAGATTTCATCATACCATCAAAGACGTGCTGCAGAAGACAAAGAGATTATCTGAAGTTATCTAGACCCTGGTTAACGTGACTTTACTTCGTTTAAGTGACAGGGAGCTGAAACAAAAGATACGTGAGGTTCGATTTTCAACACAGTCGAAGCCTGAACTCATCCGAAAATTGGCTGAATCCATTTCTCCTTTCGCGTGGAATCTGTTGGAAAACGAAATCAAGATAATGAGGAAAAACTATCATTTCATCCTAGACAATGTAAGTCAGATTACATTTAATTAATCATGAAGGTACTATAAAATGAAACACGTTTTACTTCTCTAGGATTATTTGACGTACACCATAACGTCAAGGAATACTAATTACAAGTTGAAAAAGACTTGTCCAGTTGCAGCTGTCACTTTTATTCAGCATTTGGACTCCCGTGTCGCCACATCATATATTTCCATTTCAAGGACAATCTCGAAATTCCGTCCGGATCTTATGCAGAACACTGGAGGAATGAGTGCTTGGAGGTAACTATAGAAGTCAATGAACCAAATATTGTTTATATTAATAATAACGTTCTGATGGTATTAGAATGAGGCAGTAGTTTCCGCCAATGTGTCGTCACCTACCGGAATCCACAAGAAGAAAAAAGCCAGATTACCACGAACTGAGAGGGACCAGTACAACCTCGCTACCAATCTCTTCCGCAAATTGGCCGAAACAATTAGTTCCATGACCATACCCGATTTTCAGGAGAAGATGAGACTGTTTCACGACATACATGCCCTGATCAAGGCTGATAAACCAATCCAGTTGGTCCAATCCAGTCAAGAGGATAAAAAGGAAGAAGGTAGTGCTGATCTTCATGATTAACCTCCCACTACTGATGCGAGTACTGATTTATCTGAAACAAATGTAAAGGTAACACTTTATTGTTAAATGTGATTTATTTACATGATTTTGTATTAAAATACTTGTAGATCTCGTCTTGGGCAGCCCTTCACCTGCCGGTTGCGCCAAGAAAACGGGGCAGGCCAAAGGAAAACAAGGGCTACTTCAACTCCTACCACAAGCAGGCCAAAAAAAAGAGGCTGGAAAGCAACGACTTGGACAATCGATTGGAAGAAGAAGCTTCAATCCTTAACGAGGAAGCCGAGGCCATTGCAAGAGAGCAAGACACATGCAATATGGGGGTTCTCATCCCTTCTTCACCCGCTGATAATCCGCCTGCCGACGAAAGTTGCGAAGTAGTATCTTCCGCTTCTGGTTCACCCAACAATGATTTGTCTGACGACGAAATGTGCATAGTGGATGCAGCTACAATTGATGATCTGTCTGTCGAGGTAACAAATTTAAATAGGAAAGTTTTTAAAATTCATGTTACTAATTTTCTCGTTACCTATTGATAGCTTCTACCAGCTGATAGTACTGGCAAAACACGTAGAAACCGTATCAAAGAGCCACATCTCTTCTTGGATAAAGCCCAGGTAATAACAAAGAACAACTACCTAAATACGGGCGACATCAACATTGCCCAAGTAATCCTGAAAAAACTTCATCCAACGATCGGAGGGTTGTATTGCTCCACAATGGGAGCGGCACTAGAGTTTCCTCCCGCGCAGGGCGACCGATGGCTGCAGATAATCCACAACGGGTCAAACCATTGGGTGTGTGTCGCAAAAGGTTTTACACAACCTAACCATGTCCTGGTGTACGACAGTATGCCGAGCAAGCCATGGAAAAATGACCACATCCTGAGCTGCATGTCGAGTCTCCTTTGCACGCCTGATGAGAAAATGACATACATTATTAAATCTTGTCAGCGCCAAAGTAACGGATTTGATTGCGGAGTCTTCTCCATTGCTTTTGCCACCAGTTTGGTAAATGGAGAAGACCCCGCAACCAGACTTTACGACCCAAAGAAGTTACGTGCACACCTGATAAACTGTATGGCTTCGGGAACACTAACGCCGTTCCCATCAGATCCAATCCGGCCCAAGAGGTCGAAGGAGATTGTAGAAGAAGAACAAGTATTTTGCACTTGTCGCCGAACAGGGTGGGAGGGAAAGGGGTTGGTTCTCATCGGATGTGACACAGAGGATTGTGAAGGATAGTACCACACAACATGCATCAAGGATTGCCCCAAAAATTTTGATGATCATTGGTTTTGTGATAACTGTAAAAAAGAAAAAAATCGATTAATACATTTCTATACCCAATTAGAAACCTAGTCGTGCACTTACACTGAAGCATGGTTCACTGTGGATGGAATGCTTTCATTTTGGTATGTGTATGTTGCCTGGCTTTCTGTCGTTACCATCCACGTTGGAGAAAAATAACTAGCAGCATCTGTTTAGCATAACTATGTTGAATTAGATATTTACTATTATTTATTAGATAAATACTTACTTGTTTTTGGGGACAGTAGACGGCTTGTCGCAACATTATCATAAGGAGTACTGACTTGACAGCGTGCTGGAGTGACTAAAAGCTACCACCTCTTCAGTCTTCACAAGATCTGTGAAATTGAAGTAAGAGTGTTGCATTACAGGGATAGACCCATGTTTATCAATGGTATATTTACTTGAATTTGTGCTGCAGTGGCTCATTGGAACCACATTTTCGTTATCCTGTCATCCTGTGTAGTATGTGGAACCTTCATGAAGCCATGGCCTCCACCACGAGACCTCAATCAAACAATCATTTTTCTATTTAAAATTGTAATTAAATCTTTACATAGAATCATTTTTCAGAGAATAAAACGTTTATCAGAAATGAAAATTTCAACTCACCATAACGACTCGGGACTACACTAGCGCTAACTGGTATCCACGGCGCAATAGCACTATTTGACAGTAGAGCGCCGTGGATCCACGGCGCAATAGCCCTTTTTGACACTAGAGCGCCGTGGACTCCACGGTGCAATAGATTTTACCTTTGAATGCGATGTGCGCACGAAGAGGCGGATACAAGGGTACCATTTTTTAAATATTACCTTAGTGAACTCAGGATTGATTTTGAATTTTTTAGATGATTGCGCATGTAGCATCAATTCCATCACCAGCTACTGTTGTCATCCGATCCGCCGACACAGATGTTTTTATAATTGGACAGTCCAACATCTCAAAAATAAACCCAAGTACAAAGCTTTACTTGGAGGTCGGACATGCTAGCAAAAATTCTATTAAATTCATCGACCTATCATTTATTTCCCAAAAAATTGGCCGGGAATTGGCAAGATCACTAGCTGGATTCCACAGTTTTACAGGATGTGACCAAATACCATGTTTTGCCGGCAAGGCTAAAATAGCCCCTCTCAAGATTCTTAAAAGCAACCCTGCTTATCAAAAGGCATTTGCCTCGCTTGGTTCCATGGAAACCGTTTCGGAAGAAATTATTGGGGAAATCGAAAAGTTCACCTGCCAACTGTATGGCATAAAAAAAATACAGACAAAATGATAGCCGCAGAAGTCAACAATGCGCGGTATCAAATATTTTGCGCAAAATATGATTCGCCCAACGAAAGAAAAGTTAACATACAAGTGAAGTTTGCCGCCATCTAAATCCGCATTTGTTCAACAAGTGAAAGGGGCAAATTGTCTGTGTTCGATTTGGAACAACGCTTATTCTTTCCAGACAACAATGTTTCCCCCAGAACGAAATGGGTGGAACCTTAATCAAGATGAGTTCGGTGATAACTATCTCACCCTAAACTGGTTTGATGGGGAAATGCTTCCAAAGAAACTTGAAGATGTCCAGCAAAATGAATCACCAAACGAAGGGGAAGGAGAGTACGAGGAAATAGAAGAAATGGATAACGAAAGCGAAGAAGAAGAAACCGTCGCCGAAGAAGCTGCGGAAGATGAAGACTCAGCTGCCGATGATTAGTTTTATGTTTATTGTTTTAATAATGCAACCTTTTAAGGCTTTAATAATGCGAATTTTTCTTAAATTTGATCAAGAAAATCAATACAGAATTGAATGTACCTCTCTTCCATTTGAAATTTTTTAAAATTAGCGCCATATTTACGGCGTTGCCGCATTACAAAAAATAAACCTGGGAGTGTAAATGTCAGTTTTTCATCACGTCTGATGAATAGAAAACGGCCGATGTCACCGTCTGGTCTTTCGTCTAAATTATAAGCTCACTTAGAGCTATTTTTTGAAAAAAAATTACATTTCTTAAATGAAATGTGAAATTTCACAATAAAGTGAAACTTTGAGCTTGATTTGTTGAAAACGGCCGATTTGAACGTCTGGCGACCTGACGTTAAAATCAGCGTATTTTTGTTTAATTTACCCTGTAAAAATTTTCCCTCTTAAATATTTTGTGGTTTTGGCCAAATCACGCCGACTTCGGGAGTGAATAACTACCAAATCCGGCCGGTCTGAGTCGACAGACGCGCCATCTCGTGGTTCTCCCACCCTCCTAACCCAAACCTGATAGTCAAACCTTTTCTTAAAAGGTTTGTGTTAATTGTGACACGGGCTCCCTGACTATTAATTTTAATCCGTATCGCTCACGCTACTACGATTAGACCAAATTACGTTGTCTCTATTTCCATTTTTGTTTCCCTTATTGTCCTCATATTCTTGTCCCCTTGTAATTAAGTGAAGTCCCCTTATATTTTATGGCCTAGCCTATTAATACACAGTCGTCATTGTGGGTAAACGCCTTTGAGTTCCATGTTAATATAAATTTGTTTTAATCCGTAAAGTCGTCCATCAGATAGGGAGGATGCATTAGACAAGTAAAATGAAAAATATGGCAAATACTATCCAGTTTTATTTTTTCTATTGGCTCGGCTACATCTCTCCGTTAAAAATGCCTAAGATGTGCAAAGAAAATCTACCAGAAAATTTTAGTCCCTCCGGGGTCTTATGCCGAAGGGGTCTAAAGTCTACGGTACCTTTCTAGAAATCTTTATGATCTTCTTTTCAACTCAAAAGACGAATTCTAATGTATTCAAATCCGAGTCATTGTATGAAATGTGAAAGCGAAATACAATGTTTCAAAATGAATTTTGATGTGATGCAATCTATTTTAGCAAATCCTTGACGATGAATAAAAGCTTCGTTTTGATTTCCACCACCGTGTTGCGTGATAAGAGGGTTTATTACGTCGCGATCGTTTGATCCCAATATCATCGTCATTCAATGGCTGATTCCGACAAAAACCTATGTTATATTAAAGATTGCCAGCTATTATTACGCTGTAAAACAAAATCATTGCTTTGCTAAAAGGTTAATCTAAAACACTATTTTAACAAATATACCTAGAAGCTCTACTTGGAGTTAGCCGGAGTTCAACATGTAGACAATAAAATCTTTTTTTTCCAAACCCCTGAAGTAAGTTTTATCGTACTTCGGGTTGCCTTGTATGCTCGACTGAAGCGCAACTGAAATAGGAAAACATACTGATATCGCTTCTCCTCAACAATTAGCGTGTATAGTCAAACCTCTTTTGGTGTTTCCTGTTCCAAACACTAGCATCTCAATCTGAATAAACACAAAACATGTTTATTACAATGTTGCTGATGAAAAATTCACTGGGTTTGAGAAAGCTTTTTACCAGGTTGTTCCTGACATTCTTCAAAATGTTTAAAGTCGTCTACTGTTTTCAAGGGAAGGGAGACGTGGTTTTTAAAAGCAGAAAGACGGCTCTCCTCAGTGTTGTTGTTAAAGTTGCTTGCCATATGTTTTCGGATAAAGAAAAGCTTTCGTAGGTCACGCATATATGCCTTTACGTCTGCCACTTCTCTGGCCATTGCTCGCAAGTAGTGATTTTGATCTATAGTAATGAACAGATTTTAAAAGTTTAGATTTAAACTATTTAAGTTTCATACTTGATAGCATTCTGATGACATATTTTTCAAAATATGCGCGTTAATGACGTAAACTAAACAAAATAAAATAATTCAAATTGAAAAAAATTTGAATATTGTTGTGACCGAATATTTTCAGTTACCAGTTGGTGCTTTCGGGATTGTGAGCTGATGAATCTCTTGAAATGTTGATTGTAAGGCCGTACCCTCGTTTGAGAAGGAGTTAGGCGAGCATGAATTTGAATATATTGTCATGACTAGATTTACGTGATTGAAACTAAATTAGATAAATAATTTGTTACACGGATGTAGCATTTTAAAATATCACAGGCACACTTACTGGGAAACCTTGTTAAGGGTCCAGCCCTAATAGATTCAGTCGCTTCACTGTCCTCCAGCACGCTGTCTCTGTCCGAATCACTAGAAAGCAAGTGCCAATCACAATTTTAAGTCTGCTGTGATGACTGAGTGCTAGGTTGTTCAACACTTGTACTTTTTTGTTGTTGAATCCTTTTTTAACCTTCAGATCTTCGATTCCTACCACATCTGCTCAAAAAAGCCTCGACAGACCCAATAAAGGAAGCTTCATCATTGCTTTCAAAAGTTTTTTTCGAATAAATCTAAAAAAATTATAAATTAGTTGAGCAGTAAAATGTTTGTCTACACAGATGACTTACTGTGATTTGACAGAATAGTACAGACATGGCGCTGCCACGACATTTTGAGAAACGAAAATTTTTTAGCTTCTTAACGCACATTTTTAAATTGCAAAGCACATTTTTCTTTATGAAACTTAGTACTTGGGATAACTTTATATTCCATGGTTTCACCTTCAAATGAAACAACTAAGAAGGTGGTCATTAAAAACACCCTTTTTCACTGAATTCAGTTGCGAATTCTGCTCTACTCAAAAACCGCTGACAGGGTGAGAGAAGGGGAGTTTCGGTTTAACCATATTGTTTAAGGCAACTGAATTCCTGATGTGGGTAACCCGTTGCTTAAACTGATTGTTAAAATATGTAAGCTCATGCAGTTTTACAACGACAATTTGTTGTATAGCCCCTATTGCTAAATTGATTTACTGGAATACTGTTAGTCTCAATACATCCATATTTGGCAATATGATATAAGGTACAATAAATCATGGTCTTAGATTTAAGTTTTTTCATTAAAATTGTAGGATTTTTGTTTGTTATGTTTTTCAGATCACCAAGTTTTGATTCATTTAGCTTGCTGCTACTGTTTACACCCACCTGATCAGTTGATGCTTGTCCGGCTATCATTGATACATCAAACAATTTGTTTGTTTTTTCGTGGATATCCTTTTTTATATTTCGATTTTTTTATTTAGAAACATAAGAGTGTAACAGAAATTACAGATAGACGAAATAGAAGGAAAAATCAGGAAAAGATTTCATACTTGAATTTCATGTATGGTAATGAAACAACGGACGAATCGTCAGTAACATATATTCAAATAGACAGACTTCTCAACCAAACGGTTATTAAAGCCGGTATTTTATCTGAACCTCGAACTCATAAATCTCCAACGTTAGAGGTAATTACACAAAATTACACATCAGAGAACTTGTAGATTGTGAAGGTAAGACTAAACCAATTTTAATTACCATTTAATTCTTAAATGGGGAAACAGTACCTTGTTCTGTTTTACATTTTTTTGGTGATGAGTATTCTAATGAAAGACAACGAGCCAGGTATTGAAACCCCTACAACACAGGAATCTAACGGCAAGAACCAGTTCTGAATAATGATTTAGCTAGTGAACAATCACTTACAAAGCTGGCTACGTGGAAAATCGAAGAGCTCGTAAGGTGTCTTTATGATGTCTTTAAGACATTTAAACAGAACGAATTTGGAAAAACTTTACAAATAATTTTCCTGACTGAAATTATATGGCTTCAAGATGTCCGATCAATATTAGAAGGACATTCAGAAGACGCCTTAAGAATATCTCTAAAACATCCAAACGACACCTTAGGTTATTCTCAAAATTCCCTGAAAAACCTGCCCCTTATTTGGCTTGTATATGCATCTTATAGACACCTTAAGGATTTCCTTAGGACGTTAAAAGATAATCCTGAAGACACCCATAGAATATCTTTAGAATCAGCTTTTACCAGCTTTTACCGTTCAGAGAACTATAAAGGGAAATATGCGACTTATATTGCAAACAGGCCACTCATCAGTGAGTTGGCTGATTTTTAATTTTTTTACATGTCTTTTACCGTTTGGCAGGGAATAAAAAAACGGCTGTACGTAGCGCCGTAAGAGGTCGTATAAATATAGGAGAAAAACTTCAGGGTGTATATACGTTTGGCTGGGTACTGTAATGCATAGTCAAACTTGTCGATTAAATAATTCAGATTGTTCGAGTTATTATATATGGCAGTTCAAATATGCTTGCTCTGGTTTTGATATTTAGCTGCCTTCTTGGCAACCTTTTCTACTAAGTGGAATTCCCAATACTTCATGTTAGTGATCCTAATTCGAGTTTTTGATATTGCACCTGAACTAAATGGAAAACGGAACTCAACAAAAAACATGGAAAACTGAAGCCATTTGAAATAAAAATCATCAGATAGTTGATTACAGAGATATTATTTTCTCGAGATTTTATGCGTTTCTGTTAAAACTTTAAACATATAGGCTTAAAAAATTTGAAGAAATCCCATCCAGCTACAATACTAACTTTATCAAACTTTTATTGCAAAAACCAGAAAGATGTTATAAATACGTTCTTGCCAAATTTTATTTGAAGAAATGGAACAACGTTATTCAAGTTGTTCTTTAATTTATCATTAATATTTTTTTACACAGACCGCGTGGCGTTCTTTAAAGATTTTATAGATAGATATTTAGAGATAGAGAAAAAAAGATATATCCGCCGGAAAAATCCATCCCGACATAAGAAATCCGCACAAAAAACAAATTTTCTAATACTTATGGAAAGTCGTGTACAGCCTTAGTGAAGGCTTTTACAGTTCTGATTTCTTTTAACGAATACATCTTCAACCAGTGTATTTGTAAAAAAAAAAAATTAAATCTAGCCCCAGTATTTACCTTGCAAATCAGCGAGGTATTTACACGGAGGCTTACGAGTATTCGCGCACTTTCGAACACTTGTGGTGGGTACTGTATATATACATAAATTAGGAAATAAATTTTCAATTACCTTTTTCTAACAACTTCAGGTGGCTCCCAATCTGTGTCTACCATCTGTTTCCAGCAAAATTGTATACGTGATGGTATACGACTTGAACCACTAGTGGATCTAATTGAATCTGTGTTGGAAGTAAGGAATAATAAATTTGTAACGGAATTTTTTGTAAACATTTTTTTTCCCTTTTTACAGCAAACCTTTTTGAAACACTGACACAGGCAGAAGATAAAATAGTGAGTGAAGGATCTAACAAAGGCAAAGTAAAATTAATCATTAGGTTAGATAATCCAATAAAATACTATTCATACCAACTGATAACTAACATCTTATTTCTTACAAGGTTATTACTAGACTAGGCAACGCGCTAGCAGAAAATGCTTTACTTGGCGTTGATTATCTCGGCGGTTTCAAGACCCCTGCAAAACAAGAATCACTCAACCAACTCTATCTGGTCGAGATTACTTGTTCGACTACAATCAAGAAGACTTTGAGAAAAACCAACACAATGCAGCAAGTGAAATTCATTACAATCATCCACTAGACTACGGGCTACGGGAATCACGAAGGGCCAATAAAACATTAAACTCTTCATATTTCTTCTTAAGATTCCAATTTTCAAGAATGCAAAAAGGAAGCACTAAAAGGAAAATTCAAGCCAACTAAAGGAATTATCTTCTTTGAAATCAACAAGAACAAGGAGATTACAGTGAGATATATGACGGATATTGAATTAGCTACTAGGTGGTTAATAAAATCCATTCTTTCTATATTTAAATAAACTATTCAATTAATCCAAATTTCATTTTCTTACTGTAGATCAAAATCCTTACCGCCTACCCCTAGGATACATGAGCCATTTGTCGATATCCACGCGGCATTCTTCCCTGTGGATTTCTACTAAGGAGCTGTATTTGCTGGCTATGGAACAAGTGAGGCCCGCCATTCGCTGATCTGTTGTTCTTTGCTCCCGTTGTAAAGAGGCAGTAGAGGGCTTCAAGACCTGGTTCCCGGACGCCACATTTCACTTCGTCAGAGATCCTTTCAAACAGGTTGAATAGTAATACGTCTTTTAACATGCAAGAGCTAATAATTTTTTTACCTAGTTACTTTCCATAAATTGTATTATCAAGAACGACAAAGGAGATTTTAAGTAGTTGCCTGCTTATGTTCTGCTGCATGACCCAAAGAAGGGCCATGGACTACATTGTTGTGTTCCAGAAACTAAAGGTATCATAAAAGCATTACAATACATTTATGAATATCTGCAACATAATTATCTTTATAATTATTTAGGAAACCATGTCTCTTCCCCGAGTTCAAAGAATAGTTGCAGACTTTTGCAATTTTTGTTGCAGTCCGGAAAGATTTTGCTAATTTGTATCCATTTGGGAAAACATTTTCATTGGTGCTCTGTAGTAAAGAAAAAGTTCCACGACTTGAACCTGTTTGCTGAGTGCAATAAAAAGGTTCCAAATACTGTTCGTGACTTGATTTCGACTGCTATGTCTCGCCTCTCTTCTGCTACGAAAGGTCAACTAAATATTGTATTACTTGTTGAATTGACCGCTATTATGCGCGGACATGTGTTAAGCGCAAATTTTATTCCCTACCTTAACCTGTTTAGCTCCTTCCTGGACCTCCCCTGTCCTCTCTGCACTCGTATAAAAATCGCATCCCTGCAGTTTTGGCGCCAGTTGCCATTGGAGAGTTTTCAGAGTCAGGGCTACGACCAGAGTAACCTTTACTTTTGGAAGTTGGATCTGACGAAGAAAAGCTGTTTACCACGTGCCATCGAGACGATTCAACTTTAATTTGAGCACGGAAAAGAGGTAAATTCTTACCATTTATGTGGTAAGAATATACCACATGGTACACATACCACTTGTGTAGATGTGTTTGATTATTGACACGCTCGTATCATAGGTTAGTTTACTTTCTAATAATTGACACGTTAGTGTCATTAGTCTATCTTGTGAGTTGTTTATTGACACAATAGTGTCATAAGCGATGTTGTTTTTGGTAAATTGACACGTTTGGTGCCATTAACCAAATTTTTGTGTTTTAGTTTATTGACACGTTAGTGTCATAAGCTAATTTCCGTTTAATTAATTGACTCGTTGAATCATTTGTCTGTTTTTTTGCTTTGTTTATTGACACGTAGGTGTCATAAACGAATTTGTTTTTGATTAATTGACTCGTTTAGAATCATTAATCTATTTTTGTGCTTTAGTTAATAGATACGTTAGCGTCATAAGGTAATTTGTGTTTGACTAGTTAACTCGTTAGTGTCATTAATCAATTTTCATTGATCCTGCGTACGATTAATTCACATCTAAGTGTCATTTATTAATTTTGATTGGTTTTGTGTATGATTAATTGACACATTTGTTGCCATCATCTAACCTGTTTTTCTTTTTGATCTCTGCAAATAATGGTAAGCCATCCCGAAGTAGGAGGGAAGGACAAAAATAAAATTAACTGACAGACACACAGAAGACAAAAGAGACGTCGCAATTGTTATAATTACGAAGAGGAAAGAAAAATGCATGAAGCAGCAGCAGCCGCCGCATTGATTTCATCAATGCAAGATATTCGTGAAAAGGCTCCAGTTTTCATGTTTGCTGATCTCCCGCTTTGTCCCGTCGTAGCTGTTGGCCCGTTCATCACCCACAATCCACCAGTATCTGCTAAACCACACGGAATTCCAGATAGTCAGAGAAGAGGTTGCGAAAACTTCCAGCAGTATACTAGTATACCTATATTTTAGATAGAAACTTATAATTAGCATAGAAAGATTCGTCTTAATTAGACGAATTTAACCATACCTAGTTTATGGGGGTGCAATAGGGTGTTTCATTTTTCACTTTTTTAAATATTTAATGCCACCTTTTAGTGTGGGTCGATAAATGCAATTTTCAAAAGTATATCAAGAGCTGAGGTCACTAGGACAATATTTGACCCTCCCACCTTCCAAAAAACCTTTAAAAAATCATTTTTTTTATTTAAAATTTTTTATCAGCAATCTCAAAAATTATTTTTCTTTTACCCCATGGTATTATTATTAACCACACTGTTCTTTATCCGTCTACCAAGTTTCATTAATTTCTTTTCAAAATTAACCCTCCCATCATAAGAAAATTTGTCAGTGAACTAGACCTTTTAAATTTTATTGTTGTATTTCATCGTTCCTTTAGCCATAAGGTTCAACATATGCTCACCGACTTAAGACATACCTTTGTCTTCATTTTTTCAAAGTAACAGACAAAGCATTGTCTTAAGATTCGGCTTTTTTAAATACGATATTATTCCTTCCGCTAGTGATTGGTAGCTGTATTTAAAGTTGACTTATTCATATTTTTGTCATTATATGTTAAGTTTAATTTTTTTTTGCCGGCCTTACCAAGAGGTCTGATTCTTTCTTTTGTTTAGACAAAGCATTGTCTTAAGATTTGTCTGTTTTAAATACGATATTATTCCTCCCGCTAGTGATTGTTAGCTGTATTTAAAGTTGACTTATTCATATTTTTGTCATTATATGTTAAGTTTAATTTTTTTTTGCCGGCCTTACCAAGAGGGCTGATTCTTTCTTCTGTTTAGACAAAGCATTGTCTTAAGATTTGTCTGTTTTAAATACGATATTATTCCTTCCGCTAGTGATTGGTAGCTGTATTTAAAGTTGTCTTATTCATATTTTTGTCATTATATGTTAAGTTTAATTTTTTTGCCGGCCTTACCAAGAGGGCTGATTCTTTCTTTTGTTTAGACAAAGCATTGTCTTAAGATTTGTCTGTTTTAAATACGATATTATTCCTCGCGCTAGTGATTGGTAGCTGTATTTCAAGTTTAATTTGTCATGTTTTTGTCATTATATGTTAAGTCTAAGGTTTTTCGGCCTTACCAAGAGGGCTTATTCTCTCTTTTTTTAAGACAAAGCATTGTCTTAAGATTAGCCTGTTTTAAAAACGATATTATACCTTGCGCTAGTGATTGGTAGCTGTATATAAAGTTAACTAATTCATGTTTTTGTCATTATATGTTAAGTTGAATGTTTTTTCGGCCTTACCATGAGTGCTGCTCCTGTTTGTTTTTTCTTCAGACATAGCCAAGTCTTAAGTTTTTTCAATAGTTATTTAAAATTAAATATAAAATTATTTAGAAAATTTCAAATTAAATTTTACAATGCATAATTTTAAATAATTTGTGATTACAATTAATTTTTGAATGAATAATTGTTAATAATTTCATTTAATTTCATCATTTCATCATTTCATCATTAGAGTTTCCAATGGATAATTGTTTATTGTTTTTTTTTAAATAATTATTGGTTAAAGAATAATTGATAATAATTTGTTAATAGAAACGAAGCGAGCCTTAGATATGTTGTTTTTCTTAATAGAGGAAGTGACTGACGTGTACCCCTTTGGTTTCGGGGGTTTAACGCACTCCTTTTGAATCCGCCAAGTTTCCCTCTAGTTCGTGTTTCTCTTTAGTAATTCGCATAGGGAAAAGAGGGTGTCGCAAACAAATATTCGCGAAACCTTTCCAGTTAACAGAATACAACTTGGAATAATGTAATGTGAAATATAATTGAACAAGCTTTATTTTAGTATAAATTTTTGTGACGTATTTAAAAGGAAATCTGTTAAATTTTTATGTTTCCCCTTTTGTTTACTGTTTTGGTTACCAAATCCAAAGAGAATCGGCCCAAGGGAAGAAAAGTGAGAAAAGGAAAGTATTAAAAAAAGGGTACCCATTCTTCTCCCTCTTCTTTCCTCAGGCCGATTACCTGTGGAATCCACAGGTATCCACAGGTTTGATTCAGTCTCTACAACCATAAAAATTACTGAGAAAATTAAAATTTGAAGGATTTTCATTTAAATACGTCACAACAATTTATACTAAAAAAACTTGTTCAATTACCTTTCACATTACATTATTTCAAGTCCCTTCCTCTATTAAAAACGTTGTTTTAATTTATTTTAAAATTTATGAACTAAATTGTTTGTCAAAAAAATAAAATGTATTGTAATATATATATATTGTGAAGGTTAAGTTATAAATATTGGAAACTGCAATTAACGTAGGACTATGAACTAAAAACGATCAAGACAAAGCTATGTCTTAAGTTGGTGAGCATACGTTGACGGTCATGAAAAAGATTGCTGGGTAGTTAAGTTAGAATGTATTGATACGGAGCTTGTCTTATTTACTTAAGAAATAGCAATGTGTTATGAACAAACACATGGTTTTCGATCAGTTCTAAAGAGTGGTTCGAGGTTGCCATCTTGGATAGGTCTTTCTCCCAGTTTGGTGCAACCACCAAATGGAAAACATTGACGTTGTCCATAATAAAAGTGTAGGAATGGAAAGACAAAGGGAAAGTGAAAAAAGAGGGACCAACCCCTTTCTTCCCCACTCTATTCTTCCCTTCCTTTACTGTCCTTCCATTCGTACCCTTTTGTTATGGACAATGTAATGCTTTTTGGATGTGGTTGCACCAAACTGGGTGAAAGACCTATCCTAGATGGCAACCTCGAACTAGGGCTGTGGTACGGACGTTTTTTGGCGGTTTTTTTATGGTTTTTTTAGATGGGGTTTTCTTCTTCCGCGGGTCGGAGAGGGTTGGGCCAACTGAGTAAATGGGTTCGGCCCGGGCCAATGGGTCAATAAATTTTTACCGGCCGGGTAACGGCCCGGGTAAAAAATCGGGTCAAACACACTTTTTTTTGACAAACTTTAAAAAATTCCCTAATTTTCTTAATTATCTTCTTCTTCCAACATTGACACGACAATAGGGAATGAACGGTAAAATTATTTTCCCTTGAAAATGATTTCATCTTGTCAAACTCATCGAGTTAGAAAAGATTGTGAATCATGTTTCTATAGGAAAAATGTACGGTTTAGCCGTAAATTAATTTTAAAGTTGGTTTAAGGCCCGCCTCTCGAAAAACGGTCACCCGGCCATTTTTAGGGGGCGGAGCCTAACTGGGTATGTTGGGATTTTCTCGTTGTAGGCAGCCACAGCAAATGCATTTGCGTATTTTTTTTTATTTGGCGGTAAATTGTTGGGGCCTAAACAGGGTAGTTAAATGGCCAACAGACTTCTTCCTGGGTATCAGAGAGCAAACTCCAATAATTTACCAACACTGGATATTATAATGCTTAGAAATTATATTCAAAAGGATGTGAATTACATATCCCCAGAAATAGCAAATGTCAATTCTCTTCGAGCTGGAAGAGAGAGTTACGGAGAATCTGCTATTGGTTGGGTACAAGTTCATCGACATGAAAATGTATTTACAGTCCTTGGAGTCATAGCTCCTGAACATAATGTCACCAGCAAAAACTACATAGTTGAAGTCAAAATAGATATAGAGACATATGAAATTGTCTCTGCCATTTGTAAATCATGTGTTGCCCATCAAGGTGGTTGTAAACACCACATTGCATTTATTGGATGGATTCACCGAAGGTCTGAAGAACCAACTAAGACCGAGGTGGAGTGTTACTGGAAAAAAAGTTTGTTGTCTCAAGTTGGGACAACAACTAAATTTATTGAAGCTAGAAATTTAGTAAACAATAAAAGAAAGAACGGAAAGGGCAGTGGAAGAGTTATAAAGCTGAGAAAGAAAGAAACACCGAGTGGCAGTTTTCTAAAAGAGGTCATTGAACATATTTCGTTCGTCAGAAGCACACAACCACAAGTGACAATCATCCCACAGATTTTTAATTATTTTCAAGAACATGACGAATGGTTTCAAAACTTAGACCTGCACAACCTTATGCAACTGTTCCAAAGAAGTTTTCCAGCTGGATCACCAGAACAATTTCTTGTATTTTGTAAGACAAACATGAAGAACGAGAATTGTAAAATAGCTGCAGCAAAGACAGCCACTCAGAGTGAGTGTGGACATTGGTTTAAATTGAGGTAAATACCCATATAGCACATTTCTGCCGTCGGATGTCCGAATCATGGCCGAATATCCGTTAGATATCTATGTACTCAATGGGTAGTTCCAGGGATGTCCGTCGGCTAGTCACCTTGGAAGTGCAATGGATGTGCGAAAATTATATTCTACGGACCTCCTTCCAACAGCCAAAAAGATTTTCAATTGTTTCATTTAAGGATCGGCTTCGAGCCAATCGGGGCGCTTTTTTGCAAATCGGGTTTCTCATTTCGGGCCAAGGAGGCGTGGCTCAGGGTGGAAAATTCTTCTCCCCGAATTCAATTGGGGTTTGCAATCAATTGGATTGCAATCAATCGATTCATCAATGCAAAAAACATTATCGATTGACCCGATCTATCCGATAACAACCCCGTATAATAGCTCGTTCTACCCGCTTGCCCCGATTTTTACTCTGAAACCGAAAGAACGGCATTTTTTTTATTGCTTCGGGGCAACGGGTTAACCTCAAATTTTTTCCCCGCACCGCCCCGGTTGAAAAAGTGGCACCTCATTTCAACCCCGAATGCACTTTATCGGTGCGGGGCGGTTAACTCGATTAGAACTAATTGGGGCCGATCACTAAGTTTCATTATTAATTGTCAAAATTTCTTGAGAGGGGGAAAACTAAACCGTGTTCAAATTTTTCCCTTGAACGTATTTTAATTTGAAGTCCAGCATTTAAAATGAAAAATTTAAAAAATAAAGGAGTAATGATCTATTTGCCGGATGGTTTATTTTAAAATTTATTACAAAAAATGAATAAAATATATGAAAGTCGTGAGTTTGTTTGCACAAGCTTTCCGTTTAGCTTACGAGAACCAAGCCATTGAAAATTAACTCACAGAAAATAAATATTATTCGGCATCTAATAATATTAAAAGCAAGTATACTTATGATAGGATTATAATTTCAAATAATAAAAAACTACTTTAAACTTAATAAATCATGCTGAAGTTTAAAATTCAAAAAATATTTTATTTAAATTGTTTAATTTCAATTTATATACCTCTGGTTTAACCTAAGTTCGACATCATCTTGACTTCTTAAAAATCCTGTATGTGATTTGTTATCGAAAAAGCTCAAGTGTTTTACAACAATTCGATTGTATTGTTCGAAAATGATCTGATCTGATCTGTAGATTGGCCACAGTGGAATAAGATTCGACTGTGATGCGGGAGCCCCGAGTTCGAATCCTGGTATAGCCTAATGTTTTTTCATGAATAGATGTCCAATACATGTCATAATTATAGCCAAATGAAAGCCCGTTCGGATATCCTTAGAATGTCTGACGGCGCTGTTTAGGGCGGTCAAAACCAAAAAAAAAATACATCCGTAGGACATCCAAATCGGATATCGGGCTGTCCGGAGGATATCAAAAAGATGTACTCAACATCCGACCCCGACATCTGTCGGACATCCGACGGACCGCCTTGTGTTATGTGGGTAGATAACATATTTATGTAAAATTACTATAAAATTTCTAACTACACTAATACCACACTTATAGGTATGGTAGGATAACGGCTTCCAAATTGTTTGAGGTATCGCGATGTAAAAGCAAATTTGGAAGTCTTGTTGATCTCATGTTGGGTGCAAAACTTAGACAATCCCCTGCAATGGAAAGAGGTATTCGCTTAGAGAAGGAGGTACTGGCTAAAGTCGAAGCTTTAAAACAAACTAAATTCCAAAGATGTGGCCTTCTTCTGTCTCCAGACTTTCCTTTCTTTGGGGCTTCACCAGATGGAATAAATGAAGATTATGTGCTAGAAATAAAGTGCCCATTTTCTTTAAAATCAAAATTATCTTACATCAATGCCAGAGATGAAATTTCCGCTAAATGTGTTGCCCAGATGCAGCTTCAAATGTTTCTGTCTAACCGCAAGTCATGTTTATTTTGTGTTGCTGAGCCTGACTTTGAAATTTCTTGCAAAGTCAGTATCAGGGAAGTAAAGTTTGATCCTACATTGTTAAATTATTTGATTGTTAAAGCCACTAACTTCTGGAATAGTGCAATATGGAACGCATTACAGTGTAAATAGTTTAGGCTAAACATCCTCATTTCACTTTGCTATAACCATGACGCAGAATAAATAAAGAACAAAATGTGCAACTTCATAAGTAATGAAATTCAAAAAATATTTTATTTTATTAGGGGCCCACGAACATTCAACAAACCACACACGCAATACATTACAGAATCGCAATACTTAATCATATTACTATCCAAGCGAACATGTGGAGCTAGAAAACTAAATTCACGAATCCTACTTATTGCCCGCTCAACATGAATTCTTAGGCCAGCAATTTTTCTTGACTCTACAACTTGTTCTTTGGAGAGGGCAACTCCTTCTGAGACACTGGGGGGCCGTACAAACTTGCATTTACGTTGCAACACATAAGGCTCAATTTTTTTAAATCCTCGGTCAGCCATAACAAATGTTCCAGGAACAAGAAGGTCTAAAAAACCAGAGTTAGATACTACCATTTCATCGGTAGCTCTACCACCAAATCCAATAGAAATGAAAGAGATTAATCCATCTGGTGTAACAGCCAGTAAATATTTTAGAGTGTTACATTTCTTGTACTGTGACCACGTAAGAGCTTGATGCACAGGATTAGACGGTTTTTCGATTTCTATTTCTAGACAATCTATTATGCAGCTAACACCAGCATAATTTTTTCTAAAGGAAACAGGCATGTTCTTTTTTACGGTATCAATTGAAGGCCAAACAATGAGTTCCTTAAAGTGATCAGCAACAAACTCTAAATTCATTCTAAAAAAAATACCCACATTTTTTGAGCTTATACCGAACTCGTGTCCCAAAATACTGAACGATTCGTTTAACCTCATCTTACGAAACAGCAAATAAATTACATCAGTGGGGGTAAGATTGGAGCTTTTGCGTACATTAATCTTATTGGAAATCAGTGAAAGAATGGAAATCCATTCTTTGTCAACACCTAAGTACATTCTGGGATATAACGACATCAACTCCCTGCAGCGTAGCAAGCTTTTGTGTTTAAAATCAGAGGAGAGGTCACTTTGATCACTATGCCTTACAATGGAATCATCACTGGAAAAATCATAAGAAGAATCTGTATCTACTGACGAATGTAATGATATTGTGTCGAATGTAAACACCGGCTTTCTCTTAGCTGTGGAATTTGTCAAAGATTTGACATCGGTTACGTTCCACTTTAAAGGGCTACAAGCTTGATTTTTAATCGCTATTTTAAAGGGACTCGTTCCACAGCTAACACCTAAATCAGCTGTCGAAACCTGATGTTTCTTGTTACGTACTTTAGTTTTCTTACAAACAGTGAAGTTCTCAATTTTCTGTATAGTACACTTTACTATGGTGCTGTTATTTCGTCCTGAATTATTTTGATTGATAGTAACGTGATCATCATTGTGATCACTGTCTCCTAGTGGATGTGAGGGAATATGTACATCTATAAAGTAAAACATTACATTATTTTCGAGAAGATAAACCAGAAAAAGTATACGATGTCACCTTCACAAAGAGTCATGTTATCATCATCTTCATGCTGTGGTTCAACTTCATGTGGCACATTGTCAGTAAGATAGATTGTATGATTATACCCAGAATCAGCTTCCATGTAAGCAGCCTGGACATGTTGTTGTTCTATATCTGAATATAAATATTTAGTAATAGAAGAAAGTATACTTAGAAAAAGTATACGATGTCACCTTCACAAAGAGTCATGTTATCATCATCTTCATGCTGTGGTTCAACTTCATGTGGCACATTGTCAGTAAGATAGATTGTATGATTATACAATCATCAATCATCAATATACTAAAAATGGCCGGGTGACCGTTTTTCGAGAGGCGGGCCTTAAACCAACTTTAAAATTAATTTACGGCTAAACCGTACATTTTTCCTATAGAAACATGATTCACAATCTTTTCTAACTCGATGAGTTTGACAAGATGAAATCATTTTCAAGGGAAAATAATTTTACCGTTCATTCCCTATTATGTCTTCTGAACACGAACGCCCTTTTCTACCACTTATCCTACTTTTCATGCAACGAAATTCTCGTAGAGCATTTGGCGGCAATATTTGTCTTTCTTGAGGCCGCAGGCATAGTGAATAACGAGCTTCTCTATGTGACTACTAGATGGCGCCACCGCTCGGGTTGGCCCGCGAACCCGGCGGTTCAACCCCTCGCCCGGTCCGTACAAAATATTCCTCGGTGGGTCGAGTTGGGTTTTTTTTTTTTCTTCAGCCCGGGCTGTGGCCCGGGTTTTCATGGCCCGGCCCACAGCCCTACCTCGAACCACTCTATATATTTAAAAGGTGGTATGTTCATTTTTTAACTGTAATTTAAATTAAGGAAATAAAGAAGTGGTTTTCGACTATCATAGCGCAACAAATAAAAAAACGTTTCGATGCTTGGTAATTAACGCTTTTATATTATTACACTTCCATTGAAATACAAATCAGCGTATTGGAGAACAAATCAGACGAACTTCTGTTCTATAATTTTATTCCTGCTGGGACCTTTCCTCGTCCTTTCGGTCTTCCAGGCAACCTTCCATTTCCTCGTCTTGTTCCTCTTGTTTTTCCCTGTGTTTGGAAAGGCGCAGATAAACGTCTGACCTTTACGCATGGCTCAATTGCCAATTTGGGGTCTTTATTAAAAACGAGATATTTTATAAGAGAAGCAGCCGCAGTACCCGCCGTACCATCTGCCACCCGCTTCAATGTCGTTTGCGGAGGAATTCCAGAGTTGCTTGGCCCAAATATTTCCCCTTCTGATTGTACCGTAGAGAAGTAAATACTAAAATAATCAGAATTTTAGTTGAAAGAAGACTGATATAAATTATACCTTCGCGGTGTTGATAATTGGGAGACGAAGACCTTGTGCTGGACGGTGAAAGAGGAGCGGAGGAAAGAGGTGATAAATTATTTCTCTCATTTTGCAATGTCAGCAAACTGTCCACATCTGTACACACCATTGAAAAATCAATAATTTAAACACAACCTGAGTGGAAATAATATTATCTTTGTTGTTACCTTCGTGGCAATTTGGTGAAGGATATTGCTTTGCATTTTTCGACGGAGGAGTATATTTTGTACTACACTTCACCTGTTTCTCCATTTTGTTATTTTCTTCTTCTTCTTCTTCTTCTTCTTCTTCTTCTTGATCTTTTTTTCTTCTTCTTCTTTTTCTTGATCTTCTTCTTTTTCTTGATCTTCTTCTTTTTCTTTATCTTTTTCTTCTTCTTGATCTTCTTCTTCTTCTTGATCTTCTTCTTCTTCTTTTTCTTCTTCTTCTTCTTCTCCTGCTCTCTCTTTAGATGATTTCATTTTATTGTTTCCTGTCCTTTCATCTTTTTTCTCTTTCGACTTTTTCTTTTTCCTTTAAAATTTTAAAAATTTTTTAAGCACTAATAATTGCAAAATTTATTAGCATAATGCTTTTTCTACCTCTTTCAATGGAGTTTTTCTGCTCATGATTCTCGAGGAGTACTGATTCATTTTCATGTTCGATAGTTTTCTTCTTTGCTAAATTATATTATGAATGTTAGCACAGGTATAGAAGTAACTAGAAAACATGAAAACCTGTTCTATTTCTTTTGCTGGCTCCTTTTTCAATGAAGTTTCTCTGCTTTGGATTGTCATGAAGTAGTGATTCATTGTCTTGGTCGATTACTTTCTTCAGTCCTAAATTAGAATACAAATGTTAACACAGCTATAAAAATTTGTAGGAAACAAGAAATACCTCTTCTCTCTCTCTTGCTGGCTCTCTCTTGCCATATGCCCTTTTCTTCACACAACTTCTGTCTTTTCTCTGAAAAACATAATTTTAATTTAAAAACAATTTCTAATTTGAATACACTAGCAAAAAAGCAACCTTGTTTTTTGTTCCAATGTCGAACCCAAAGTTGATCTATAAGAATGCCATCTTCTGATTGGGCAAACTGAATTCCCCCACCACTGGCTAAAACATATTTGGTATGTTGGGTTCCGTTGGGATAACGAATTAAACATACAACTGAAGCATTGAAGTTCTCAGCCATTTCATCTATTTTGGTGTAGATACTCTTGTGGCAGTGGGACTTCCTCCTGTCAAGGTTGTTTTGTTCGTGGTTACCCAAAGAATTCCAATAGTTTTGCCATTCGATAGTTTTCCATGGTTTATTTCGATTAGGTACTTCCTTTTTTCCTTTAAAGGATTCCTGTAATAATATAACATAATTATTTTAAGTAGGCATACGTAACCAAATTAATGACAAATAAATTACTTTGAACTGAGAAATTCTGATTCGATCTTCTTTGTTCTTCTGTTTAATTTGTCTCCCCATTATATTTTTCATGTGTTGTAATTCTTTTTCCTTTGTGCCATGGCTTCATTTAGCCTCTTTTCAGCTAGATCTGTTTCATCGTGAACAATTTCAGAATTGCTGAGTGAATGTGAATCTTCCATGTTTGACTGTGAATGCCAAAAAAATCTGCATATGAATCAAACATAAACAGTCAGTAAAAGTTACGAAATGATACAAAAACTGTATGTGTGTACTTACAGCTTGTTCAACGAGTTGCAGTCAAGAACTATGACAGGATCAATGTACTTTGTTCTGTGAGTAAATTTTCAAGAAGTGCAAGTCATATGACACAGATTATTGGCCCATCAGACATTACATTGAATAGGTAATGTAAAAGGTAGTATTTCAGCTCTGCAATGAGTAATCAGGAGTATTATTATTAGCTTTGTTTAAACTATGATGTAATGGGTTGTATGCATCAATATATAACTGGTCAGAATTTCTTTACTTTGTTATTTGATAAATGAAATATCATAATTAATATTTAATATCAGATGTGGTAAAATAACAAAAATTGGACTGGATAACCAGCTCCCCAACACGTCACATCAGTATTCAGAAAAAATGTCAAATTAAACAAAAGATGTGGCACAATAAAAAAATGGGACTGGATAACCAGCTCTACCCCAAAAATAACATTCGGTTCAATAAAAATAAATGAGACCGGATTACCTTCTTTAATGTAACGCATATTATTTAACACCAACGAAAAAGCCACGCGACTGCTTAAGCAAAAAAAAGTGTAGCAGACAACTTTCCACATTTCTGTCACTAGGGGGCACAATGTAAGTTCGGGGTCGCTTAATTTTCCCTCCGCTAGATGTCAGCATAGCTTGACAAAGTAGCTTGAAAAAATAGCGCCGGAAAATAGATAGGTGCCGGGTTGAGGTTGAGGGTTGAGGTGTTGGGTTGAGGTTGAGGGTTCAGGTGCTGGGTTCAGGTGCTACTTATGGCACTAAAAACGTGCCATAGGCGACTGGTCACACGAGTAACGCGAGTCCGTTTTTTCAGCGCTTATCGCTGGTCCGTCCGCTATTTTTTGCGGCTCATTATAAGCGAAAAAAATCCATTGAAATTTGTTGCGCTACATCTAACGCTATCTAAGCGCGCGTGGCACTAGCGATTTGTTTGCGATAAAGTAGCACGCGATGCGCTATATTTAGCGCAATATTCGTATTTCATTGTATTATTTACGAAACGCGCAAGCGGTTCGTTAATTTTAAAAAATCGACGAATAAAATGTTGCGAAAGGGAAAACGATTGCGGCCAATGGACGAGAAGAGCGTGCCTGTACATGATATAAGCGCTTGTCGCGAGTCCGTTGGCTATATTATTAGCGCTAATCGTCGCCCTTCCACTGTTTTATACGGCTCGCTGCTCGCGGCCAAACATTTTAAATTGTTAGCGTTAGATCTAGCGTTCTCTATGCGCGCATTTCGCTAATAATTAACTTAAGATTAACTTGCGCGAAATGCGTAAAATTTAGCACATTGAATTTCATTACATAATTTACAAACACAAATAAGCAGCAAAAATAAATATGTAGCGCGAAAAATAATTAAGTCAAATATTACGCGCTAGATCTAGCGCTGTGTAAGCGCGTATGGCACTAGTGATTTACCTGTGATAAACTACGAGGCGCTAAATTTAGCGCAATACCTTTTATAATATATACGCAAAAATAATAAGGTAAAATATTTTTCACTAGAACAAGCTTTACTAAGAGCGCAGGAGGGTGCTAATCATTAAGTTGCGCACGATAGTATCAATTGAGCGCAATTTATTTCATGGTATAATTTACGAAACGCGCAAGCCCTAAAATAAAAATTTAGCCCTTATTAAAGCGTATTGTTTTAAATTTAATTAACCGGGCGCATATCTAGCAAATATTTGGCTTAATATTATTGCGCTAGTTTTTCACCGTTTAATTCCGGGCTGGTCGGACTGCCCCTTGTCGACGACACCCAGAGTAGCTGATCGTTAGCGACCCGTCGTTCCTTTATAGCCGTATGCCCTTGCTGTCCAATAAATTGAAGATGGCCCACCTCCAACACCGGCAGCGGCTACTGGCTCGCACCACATAGACGGAACATTTGAAAAACTCAGCGGCCACCGCTCGCAGCCATTTGCTATTGAGAGCGAAAAGAAGGCGCTTCCCAGTTCCCAGATACATCTGGCTAAAAAAATATCCGCAAACCATGCTAAGTCACCTGAGTTTTTGATATTTTTCACCTCGTTGGCGCTGGCCAACAGCGGCTACTCCAGCTCGAACCGCTTCCGGTGTTGAAGGTGGGTCATCTTCAATTTATTTATTGAGCAGCGAAGGCATATATGCGTCCGTAAATAGGAAAAGCCGTCAAAGATGGGCCGCTGTTCATATGGGACAGATCAATCGCCAACAAATTCATCAGTTTATATTCTGGGTGTCGTCGACAAGGGGCAGTCCGGCCAGCCCGGAATTAAACGGCAAAATATAAACGCAATTTATTTCAGCCGAGAATTTTCCTTCAATCAAATTTTATGTGATGCGCATTATTCAGCGCTAAACATATATTTTAGCGCTTGCGCGTTTCGTAAGTCATATGATAGAAAAAATTGGCCTAAAATCAACGCATCGTAGTCGAGTGATCTATAGATCACTAACGTCATACGCGCAACGATATCGCTATATCCAACGCAAACCATTTGACATTTTTCGCCAAACGAGCCGCCTAAACATTGGCCAAGCGACGATTAGCGCTAAGATAGAGAACGGACTCGATAGCGACTAGCGCTAATATAATAGACGGACGCGCGCAACTAGTCAAGTGGCCGCAATTGTTTTTTTGTCGCAACTCGTTAAATAACCGAAGCGCTGGCACGTTTTATAAATAATGCGATGAAGTGAATTGCGCTAAATATAGCGCTTCGCGCGCAAGTTTATCAAAACTACATCACTAGCGCCATGCGCGCTTAGATAGCGCTAGATCTAGCGTGAAACATTTAATATAATTATTTTTCGTGCGAGCCGCTAAAAACAACGGGCGATCGACAACGCAAAAATAACGCAAGGCGCCGCGATAAGTGCCGAAATAACGAAAGGGCACGCCCTACTCGCCCAACTAGTCGCCGCAATTGTTGGTTTACTTTGCACGTCCGTTTAATTAAATTTAGTGCAATGCGTGATATGTAGCGTTAAATATTGATTTTAGCGCTTGTTCTTTTCGTAAATTATATGATGGAATGAATTGCGCTAAATTGATCCTTTTTGCGCAATTTAATAAAAAGTGCCCTGCGCTCTTAGTAGAGCTTTTAGTGCGAAATATTTAACCTCATTATTTTCGCGTAGATACCCAACTGTTACAGCGGACGGGCTGCACTAAGCGATCAAATAGCGGACGGCGCGCGCTATTCGTCCAACCAGTCGCCGCAATGGTTTTTTTGTGTCTCAGTGATGTTATTTGTCTACGCATACGGCGTTTTGGCAGGCGATTTCCGTCGGTGAGCTGGTGTAGAATTTGCCGTTGCATTCAGACCCTACGTTTTGGTCGTCTTCGCAATCGTAATGACGTGGGCCACGTCTGGTTGTGGTGAATGCTGTGGTCGTTGCCACATTCAGCTTCCCGTTGGTAATATGTTGCTCTACATTTGCCGGGATTTGTAGGAACCGGGCGAGAACGTCCTCGCTTCGTTTGAGATGATAGGGCTCAGCCGCTCAGCGCTTATCCCTAGCCATCTAGGGGGAGAGTGAATGTGGCTATGTTTTGGACCGCTAGGTGGCTATCCGTTTGAATAACTTTCATGGGTTTTATGTAAAAAAAGGGGGGGAAATGCAAAATAATATTAAAGAATAATTCTAATTATTTCGGTTTATTTATTTTGCAATTAAAAGGTAGCATTTTTCATTAAATTAAGAAAAGATCACAGCAAAAAAGAAAGCATAGCAACGGTGTTAAGCAGACGACGATAGCAGACTAAGGTTGGATTGACGAAAAAAGTATCTGTATTTCGCTGCTACAAACGGCGCACCAATGCACCATACATTTTTACGTAATTTGTCATGGCAGAAGTAAGTTCATTGAGTGAGTCGGAAAATTATGTGGAAAGTGATTTCGAAACCTCATCAACAGAAGAGAAAAAGAAGAAAAATGTTTATCCCAAGAGGAAAAGAAAATATCATCATTTATCCGAGCATTTTTCCAAGTCGAAGAACAATGTAAAAGTAAAGTCTAGTTCCACTGCTGGAAAAACTTTTACTTATCTTGGAAAAACTAGGAAGAAAAAAAAATTCAACTCTTAGTGGTGATTCCCTTCAACATTCTTCGCAATCCGTACAACAGCCACAAACTGTTTCATCATTCACTACCCATCATTCAGCACATGACATAGCGACTGATGAATTCCCATCAGCTATCAGCCTTGAAGATCTTGGTTACTATGAAAATCCAGTACAATTTTATTTTGGTTATATAAATAAAGTGAAATTGTATCTTTGCAGATAACCTAAGAAGAGAAGTGAAAAACGACTTAGAAAGCATGCAGGTAAGACAACATCGAACATGGCAAGAACGACAAACATTTGGTGCATGGGGACAGCATGCTAGAAGAAGAATTTTTACAGAATATGTATCAAGACAGCCACTATTTCATTCAAAATGTGACCAGTGTCATGGTGATTTGAACTTCTACGCTGTGAGATGTATGACCTGCAAAAGACACCTTTGCCATCAATGTGATGCAAACACACACTCCAGCATGCCATTTCATCGAAGACTATTGTGTTCTTGCGAAACCCTGGAAACATTACAGCCCCATCATTTTATCGATGAAGAAGGAAACATTATAACAAAAGGTATCTGTCTAAAAATAAAAATTCAGACACACGTGTTTCTCAACTATTATGCTCTTTTACAGATGTTTGTTTACCATGCTTTGTGCCTCTTAAATGCTGTGATGTAAAGTGCCTTGGATCGATGTCGCTTACACCCAATCTCACAGAATCAATCGTGGTTGTCACTGAGCAAGGTAAAAATAACATTCAATGTAGACCGTATTCTAAAGACTATCTAATAATTTAAAAAATAATTGGACAGGTCGGTTTCTGTTAAAGGGAACTAATTTTGTTTGTGATAGTTGCCATACTGTTAGGAAAGCCACTATCGACGACTATATATTTTCTGGTTTTTTCCCTGCAAGTTTATCAGAGAAAGTTACATATCTTTTTTCAGAAGAGGCACTTCTATTAGGGTATCACATTTCCCACAAGTGTCCAGGTTCTTCAAAGAACATGTACGCTCGCACTCTTGAAGACGTATCTAAAGAATATGGACGGGTACGTGACACAAAGCAGTACAATTTCTTCAATTGTTATAATTATGATTTGGTTGATTTGGAAGAATGGACCGATTAACGTACCGTTATTTACTACTGCGGAAAGAGAGTGGGAAACCTGTCGCCACTATATTGACCAAGAAGTGCTGAAAAGAGACAAAACTCATTGCCCAAGTTGTGGGAAAGAACCTTTAGTCAGATCTTCTGACGCTATCGTAAAATTGAGGCGCTTAAGCTCGGCTGGAAAAGTGCACAATCCAGAAAACGAAAGAACGTAAGATGCTTGTACAAGAAAACACGACAAAGACTGGTCTTAAGTTTTATTATTTCAATAGAATTGAACAGCCACAGGCGAGGTTTGGAAACTTAGTTATCAAATCCGATACAGAAGTTGAAAATTTCCGTCAAAGGATTTACAACAAAGTTTCTACTGTACGCAATTACATTTCATTTGAAACTACTAGATTTGACATGCTGGACTACGATATGATTAATCATAATTTTATAGTATTTTTAATTCCCATATCTTATTTTGTAGACAAAAAAGAAACAGATGTGTGGGGGATCGGCTTTTAAGGCCGCAAGAGAAGACTCCAATGAACAAAGAAGTATGACGAGACTGGGCTCGTCGTTAGCTCTTGCAAGCACTGCGTTGTACCATACGCAATCAACATGTTTAAAGGTGAATCGTGGACCCATACTGCATTTATGCACAACGAAGCCATGAAAAGTAACGCCAAATTCTTCTGCTACGACGTGGTATGCCAATACTGGAAATGGATGAAAACAAAAGTGGCTCGTCATTTTCCTGAATACCGTAATCTAACAAGTGAAATGACAGGAATCTTGCCTATCATGCATAAGAATGCACATAAATTGCCATGCAAGGCATTATATCAATAAATTATGAAGCAAAGTCTTCTCTCAAGCTTGAAATATATATGTACAAAACAGATTTTATGGAATCCCCGCTGGACAACTGGAATGGGCTTAACTGGAGGAGAAGAGCACGAGCAAGTTTTCTCCAAATTGTATCTATATGCTTATGTGCTAAAGCATATGGCCAAACATAGTAATAGAGCTTCTTACTGTATTTATTAGCAAACATTGTTGCATTGTTAACTATTAATTCAACGATTTTACTCTTACTTCATTTAGACAGAAACGATTTTTTAACATTAGCTATTCTTTATTGGAACTGGGGTAAAATTGAAAATATGCATTTCCTTCTACGCAAAAAGCTAGAAAAAGTAAACAACTTTGCAATACAGGTTGAATAATTATTTGAAAATAACGAAAATTTTCTTAGGCAAGAAAGGAAATCAAACAAGGCACTCCAAAACTCGAGAAATTGTTGGAAACCCATAACCTCGTATATAATGATCTTCCACTGATTCACAAGGAGCTGGAGACAAAAGCTAAGGCAATTCTTGACCAAAGAAAAACCAAAAAGACTACAGTTGATACACTGAGAAGAATGCTGGAGGGCTTACATGCTCATTTAAAGACTACTTCCATTTCTATCTCTAAAGAAGCAGGTATATTACAAAAAATAAATTGAGACCGCATTACTTACTCAGAGTATCGAACTTGTACTAAAAAGAAAATTCGAAGAGTCGCACTAAATTAAGGCGGGTTTTGACGGAAACTAAACGAAAGGCTTTGGAAACGATTGAATTAATTAATTCTAAGGATACAACGCTTCCAATTTCTTACGAGGATTTCAATGAAGGTGTCTTTCCTTGGGAAACAGTTCTGGATCGGGATGACACGCACTTTCCCACACGTAAAAATAAAAAAATTTTACTTTTTTAAGTAAAAACTTCATTTCGTCGTTTTTGCAGTTTTCCTTGCCGACAAATATAATATTGTTGATTGTTGGATGCTATTGAAAAGAGCAAGGGAGGAAATTACATTGAGTAAGAATGAAATGATAAACTACATGCGATTCCTCATTGATAAACGGTCATCACTACAACAACCAAGTCAAAAACATACCGGAGAAGACGAGAAATTTGCGAAAGGGAAATCCGTCATGAAAGTTTCTGAAGTTCATCATCTTAATTTAAAAATTCAAATGGCTCTAACAACATTTAATTTAAAGTGCAACCAGGATTTTTCAGATTTCGTATGTGAAACACAAACAAATCATTCTGAACCAGAATTTGAGTTTGACACATCTGATGAAGACAATTACGATTCTCTCTCAGAATCCGAATATTCTGATGAAGAAACAGAAAGCTCATCTAGCTATTCGGAAGATGATGAATCTGCAATATAATTTAAAATACAAATTGCATAATTCTTACTAAAAGTTATGAAAAATAAATGTTTGACTCTTTTAAAGCAATATTGTATTTAATAAAAGTAAGAGAACCTTTTCTCTGATCCGTCCCGTTGCAAAATTAAAATAATAACTAATTGTGGTGCTTGAGAGACGTCAACCGAACAAACGAATCGAAACACCAAGGTAATTCTTCTGAAAAGGCTTTGTCTAAAATTTTTAAATTTCTTTTTTGGCTTTTAATATTAAACAATAAAGATCTTTTGACTAAAAAAGAAATAATTTGTGTTTTTCTTGATTAAATAAAACTTAAATTACAAAAAAAAATAAGATTTTCCTTGTTTAGTTACATAATTTTTTCTACTTCGGTACTATTTAGAGTTAATTTAGATGCTTCCGATTGTGATTCCTTATGAAGATTGGCTTAGTTAATTTAAAAAATTCTTAGTTAGTAAAAATTTGCATAATCCCCAAAATTACATGGTAATAGCGCTTTCGTAAAAATAGATAAAATCTTAAGACGTTGCTTTGTCTGAAGTATTTTTTAAATGAAAGATTCTTGGATTTGAGAAGTTTTTAAAGAAATGCTAAGTTAAAAAGAAAAAAAATTCTCAAAATGTGCAACCCTCAACATATGCTCTGCGACTTAAGATAAGGCTGTGTCTGAAATTTTAAATGACACCCATACCATTAAAACAGAACATTTTTTAGAAAATTATGAAAGGGAATATAAACGTTTGGACGTTTATGCTGTGAATTGAAAAGGGATAAAATAAATGTATAACCCTCCCACCCTACTGAGACAAAAAGCTCTTATGGCGTTAGTCTACCTCTCCTGTTAGACCGTGTTTTGAACCATACTGCCCATACCGCCAAGTCGAGCAATGCTTCCGGAGCTCGCCGAAAGGATCAGCGCAGTCGAATTCGTCGTCTAGGGAGGGGGAGGGGAAAAAATGTCGACTGCTTGAGATCACAAATTTATAATCATAAATTATTTCCAATTAATATTTGTAAAATTCCTTGATGAAATTGATAAATACTTTTAAAATTTAATTTTAAATAACTATTGAAAAAAACTTAAGACTTGCCTATGTCTGAAGAAAAAACAAACAGGAGCAGCACTCATGGTAAGGCCGAAAAAACATTCAACTTAACATATAATGACAAAAACATGAATTAGTTAACTTTATATACAGCTACCAATCACTAGCGCAAGGTATAATATCGTTTTTAAAACAGGCTAATCTTAAGACAATGCTTTGTCTTAAAAAAAAGAGAGAATAAGCCCTCTTGGTAAGGTCGAAAAACCTTAGACTTAACATATAATGACAAAAACATGACAAATTAAACTTGAAATACAGCTACCAATCACTAGCGCGAGGAATAATATCGTATTTAAAACAGACAAATCTTAAGACAATGCTTTGTCTAAACAAAAGAAAGAATCAGCCCTCTTGGTAAGGCCGGCAAAAAAAATTAAACTTAACATATAATGACAAAAATATGAATAAGACAACTTTAAATACAGCTACCAATCACTAGCGGAAGGAATAATATCGTATTTAAAACAGACAAATCTTAAGACAATGCTTTGTCTAAACAAAAGAAAGAATCAGACCTCTTGGTAAGGCCGGCAAAAAAAAATTGAACTTAACATATAATGACAAAAATATGAATAAGTCAACTTT
This sequence comes from Daphnia magna, assembly GCF_020631705.1. NCBI lineage: Eukaryota > Metazoa > Arthropoda > Branchiopoda > Diplostraca > Daphniidae > Daphnia > Daphnia magna. Next base: position 9,355,584 of record NC_059188.1, read on the forward strand.
AAATACAGCTACCAATCACTAGCGGAAGGAATAATATCGTATTTTAAAAAGCCGAATCTTAAGACAATGCTTTGTCTGTTACTTTGAAAAAATGAAGACAAAGGTATGTCTTAAGTCGGTGAGCATATGTTGGAATTGTTCTTGAACTAATTCGTTATTTTATGCACATCCTATAGTCATCTAACTGTAACATTGATTCCATGCCTAATAACCAGCCCAAAGCTTTTGGAAATAATGCATCATCCATTATCGAAGAGCCTCAACAGTGTGGTATGCAATACTGACTGTACTACCAACACAAATATGCATTAACAACAATTCTCATCCTGACATGGATACAGATCAAGAACAACCGGACACAAATCAGATAAAGATGCCACAAGCAATCATCCTTCCTTAATAGTTGATTCTGAAGAAGATGTGGAAGACGAAGGAGGAGTACCTGTTGCTTTCTTGGGTCCAGATAACAATAGCTGGACCGACCAAAATCTCAGCCTTAAGACAATACTTCAACATTATGCTGTATACACAGACACGAAACTGAGTCACATGACCTATTTACTCGGGCTGTTAATCTTTCACAAACCTTTACCGGACTATGACTGTTTGCCGAGTACTGGAGAACAACTGCTGCATATAGACGGGAGGGATTTTGTCGGTTTATCATCGGACATGGAAGCTACTTTGGATGAAGAAAACAATGTCCAGGAAGAAACCTCGACGGGTAGCTCAAACTTTAATTTTCAATACATAGCTCTACGTAACATTCAATATTAAACTGTTCCACCCGTAAAAGATAATCAGCCCTTAAGACGAAAAAAAAAACCCACTGCCGGCCACAGTTGATTTGCATGACGGCTACGGAAATGTCGTGAAGTACATGCATTTTGGGCTTGAATCAGCTCTTAAAGGAGATTCACCCGGTCTATATTTCAAGCACTCCAACCTTCTTCAATATGCATCGATTTATGCGACTAAACCGGAGCTTTTACCAGATAGTATCAGGAAGAAGGTGCAAAATATGTTTTGTGTCTTGAAATTGCCGTATTAAAACGCTTTTTCATGTCAGTCTTTAACTATTTCTAATTATTGGATTTGTCAGTTAAATCCACTATTAATTTACGAACTTATCATTTTTTCACATTTTTCTTTCTAGATTGAGACTTTTGACAGTGACCTTCAAATTAGAAAGGCAAAAGAGTCACTACTACGGTCAGCCGAAAATATCGTTCCAGAAGTGCTGAATGAAGCAAACATACGCGCAATCCCTCACTTTACAATCGATTTCAGCTTGGATGGTGTACAGATTTTCCACAATTCAGAACAGTCTGAATGTATACCAATAATGGTTGCAGTTCACGCAATAAGTGAGTCACCTTCTGCCTATTCTACTACTTTGAAAACTCGGTATCCTATAATTGTTGGTATTGCTCATGGCAAGACAAAGCCAACTGCGAAATCACTCGTACATCATCTGTTTAATGAGCTCAGCCGACTATGCCCTGACAACCGCAATCCTAAGGAAACAGCTGGTCGTGAATTTACAGTATCGCTAAGATGTGCCGTAGCTGACTGGATTTTTCGAGCGTTTTTAAAACCTATAAAAGGCCCTACTGGATTTTGGTGTTGCGAGCGATGCATCCAGCGCGGGGTATGTTGCGCTTTACCCCGGCCCAAAAATTCCCCAAAAAAAGAGTCAAAAACCGTGCAACTGAGAGATCTGAATGCTCCACGACGTCTGAATGAAGATTTCTTAAAGTATGTAAAAAGTGACGATTGTTCAGATGAACATCTTCTAGGTCTGAACGATCTGTCTCCTTTTATTGACATAAATTTTCCTGTGGTTTCCGGATTCAGCATAGATGCCATGCACACAATGTATGCCGGGTGCCTTAGGCGAAGGTTAATTGGAATTGTTTCACTAACAACAGAAGGAAAATTGAATAGTACTAGTTTAGCTGCTGTTAATACCAGATTGAAGCTTTTCGAAAAATGCAAACCATCCGAATTCGAGAGACATGTTCGCTCTCTGTCTAATTGTATTGAGAAATATAAAATGCATGAGCTTCGGGATTTTCTAATGTACAACCTTTTCCCTGTTTTTTCTGGAATCCTTCAAGGTAACCAGTTAGAAAACATAATGCTATTGCAGTATGGCATGTTGTTGTTGGGTGGGTTTGATCCAAAGCCAGTTCCAACCGCAGATATTTTGGAAGCTACGCGCGTTTTTTAATTATACGTTCAACAAATAATCGATTTTGGTTATCCTGTTCGACCCACCATTCACGCTATTATACATCTGCCAGAGGATGCGAACAATTTTGAATGTGGAGTTGAATGCCAGAGCGCATTTTTGTATGAAAATTTTTATCGTTTTTTCCGCAGAAGTCTAAGATCCGGTAGTAAGCCATTGGAACAGTATAGAAACCAGCTTGTTCGGCGTAGTAAATATTTATTACAAACCGCGTCTGACGGGACAATATTAGAGACGGGACAGCAATTCAAAATGGAAGTAAAAAAACGAGAGCTAGAACGGTCCGATAGAAAAATAGTTCTAAACTTTTCCATTCGTAACTCCAAAAGTGACAACCACCATAAAGTTATGAAATTCCCAGAATTTTCCTTGTCCAACATGTTCCCAATTAATGTTTGCATGTTAAAAAATGGAAAAATTGTGGTGTGTACTGATATAGTTGAATATCCGAAAGGAAGCAAGATATTTAGTATCGTGGGTTTCAGATTTCTAACTGTCGAAAACGCATTTGCAACACCATACCCATCTTATAAATTCAAAACACATGTTGTATCTAAATTGGATCATGCAGTTGATGAATGGAATGTGAATAGCATTATGTGTAAAATGTATGCTATGCCGCTTAAATTGTCTGATTATGGTAGTTTACCGGACATTACAGTGTCTCTCTCATCTGTTAAATGGGTTGTCACACCAGTTAGACATACGTTATAAATTTTTCCGTGGTAACTAGTATTTAATAAACAAATTTTCAAAATGACCATGCTGGTGTTTTACAAAAAATTTATAATATAAAAGTGTATCAAAAGAAATAATATGTGAAATAATATGTAATATGTGAAAAACTGCAACTCAATAGTTCAGTAGAATTTAAGGTTAAACGACTTGGTATAAATCGGGCTAAATCAAAGAAAATGCAAGAGTAATATTTGAAAAGAAATTGCCGTTAAAGAACTGGGTATAAAAGGGGTTGAATCTTAGAAAATTGTACTGTAATACTTGAATAGAAATTGCCGTTATTACGCTGGGTATAAACAGAGTTAAATCTGAGGAACTACAAATATAATAGTTGAACAAAAATAGCCGTAAATAGACTTGGTATAAAAGGGGTTTAACCTGGGAAACTGAAACTGTAATAGTTGAACAGAAATTGTCGTTAAAGAACTGGGTAAATAAAAGGTTAAATCTGAGAAACTGTTACTCTAATATTTGAACATGTATGGCCGTAGAAAACACCGTGTCAAAATTAGTAGTATACGAGAAAACCAAACCGTTACACCATGTGAAAGGCAAAGTTATAATCACTCTATTTTTACCCTTTTTTTCCGAGTAGTTTTTGGGTTGAAAAAACCAAACCGCTTTATTTCTCCAAACGCGTACTAGGGTTGATTGCCCTGGTACGAATCCATTGCTTGAATATCTTATGACAACTGTTCAAAATGATCCAATAATTAAATTCAAAAAATGGGAGTCAACAGACCGTACTATGTTGCACAACCTGGAACTACCTAGTATTGAGTTTGTCAAATTATTGGTGTACAAAATCGACAAATTGACAAGTCATCATTTTATCGCCAAATCTCAATCAAGATGTAGTCGTGAATTGAAAGCTAACTTGTCTTTGAATCAATGCCTTTTGCAAGGGGATTTTTCCCAAAACTACTCTATGTTGAGTCAGGATTCAACGCAGTCATCTTTTTTTTCCCTGCCACCTCAATGTACATTGCCTACTTTCATTGCCTACATCAATTTAGACGGTAAAATCATTTCACATAGTATGTGTGTTTTCTCAAACGACATGAATCATAACACAGCTGCTGTACAGTATCCTGCACAAAAAACCGAACACCGATTTAATTTTTTAGAGCCACCTATTGGCGGGATAGTGGGTTTTTTGTTTGTTTTTCTTTAAGGGGGAGGTTTAGACGGGGTGATGGACACATAGGGCAGGGTTGGGTAAGTCTAGAAATTTTGTTTTTATGCCTTAAGGTATTACGCTTTAAGGCAAGTAACAGGTCGGGACATTTTTGCAACCCCCAGGGTGATGTGTTTTTTTAAAACGACAGTTGGAAATGTTGGATTTTGGCTGTGTAATATTCCTTACCCAAAATAAGTCAGAGAGCTGCCTGTGCACAATTATATCGATACCGATGGCATATGCGTAGAGCATCTGATTGCGACGCCGCAAAGCAGTGTTCGATTCCCGATAAGGAATTGCGTAACATTTCGTATCTTTATAATATTTTCATTCGAATATGCTGGGAATATTAATTTTTTTAGAACGAAGTGAATTATTATTTTTTAAGTAATTTAATAAACAAAAAAAACCACATATTGCTCGATGTAAATTTGTTTTAGATATGAATTTCTCGTTAGCAAACCACACTAATTCATCACCTCATCTAGAATCGAACATCGATCTCCAGCATCACATTCAGAAACGCTACACCTATGCCATAGACAACGACGTAAATATTCACAGGCAGCTGGAACATAAGCTAAATTGTTTCGGTAAGCAACATTACCAAGCCCAAGCCCTAAATTTCCAACTGTCGTTAAAAAAAACACACCACCTTGGGGGTTGAAAAAATGTCCTGACCTGTAACTTGCCTTAAAGCGTAATACCTTAAGGCATTTTTTAAAGTCTAGACATACCCAACCCTGCCCTGTCGAGTCCATCACCCCATCTACCCTCCCCCTTTAGAAAAAAACAAAAAACCCGCTACGCTGTACGCGGGTTTCCTGCACAAAAATCCAAACACCGATTAAATTTTTTAAAGCCACCTATTGGCGGGGTAAAGGGTTTTTTGTTTGTTTTTCTTTAAGAGGGAGGGTAGACGGGGTGATGGGCACATAGGGTAAGTCTAGACATTTTTTTTATGCCTTAAGGTATTACGCTTTAAGGCAAGTAACAGGTCGGGACATTTTTGCAACCCCCAGGGTGGTGTGTTTTTTGTAAACGACAGTTGGAAATGTTGGACTTAGGCTGTGTAATACTCCTTACCCAAATAAATTAGATAGCTGCCTGTGCACAATTATTTCGATATTGATGGCATATGTGTAGAGCCTCTGATTGCGACGCCGTAGATCAGAGTACGAATCCCAATAAGGAATTGAAAAATATTTAGTATCGTTATAATATTCTTCATTCGAATTTGCTGGAAATATTAATTTCTCTAGAACGAAGTAGATTATTATTTTTAAAATTATTTAATAAACAAAAAAAGAACATATTGCTCGATGAAAATTTGTTTTATACAGTAATCATCATTCACTTTGAACGCTTGTGCATTTTACCATAAGCGCCCGTGTTAAAAGCGCACGACTCCGACCCGCTTATTCTGGTCAAACGTATAAGCTATTTCTTATACATTTATATCGCTTAATAGCTAAAAATATTTTCTATTTATTGGTGAGATTGAAAAATTTTTCTGATTGCTGGTTTTCCCATCAAAGTAAAACCCAGCTATCTTTGAACATAGTGTTTCTTACATGTTAGCTTATGGAGAAAGGGTGTTTTTATTTCTTTAATTGTACACAAACAGCTTGAACCATTTGCATGCCGTTTGTTGGCATTGATGCGGATTTCATTCCTCTTTAGATGCTAGAAATCCCCTGGTTCTAACTTATGAAATGAATTCCCTGAATTAATTTTTTGTCGACACATGTGTAATTTTAAGCGAATCGGCGCGGTGTCCCCCCTCTGGCATACTCCCAGTACCACCCTCTACTTTGTACTTACAAGCGCGCGCTGAACAAAGGTTCAGCGGGTGGTACTGGGAGTATGCCAGAGGGGGGACACCGCGCCGATTCGCTTAAAATTACACGTGTGTCGACAAAAAATTAATTCAGGGAATTCATTTCATAAGTTAGAACCAGGGGATTTCTAGCATCTACAGAAGAATGAAATCCGTATCAATGCCAACAAACGGCATGCAAATGGTTCAAGCCGTTTGTGTACAATTAAATAAATAAAAACACCCTTTCTCCATAAGCTAACATGTAAGAAACACCATGTTCAAAGATAGCTGGGTTTTACTTTGACGGAAAAACCAGCAATCAGAAAATTTTTTCAATCTCACCGCTAAATAGAAAATTGTCTTAGCTATTAAGCGATATAAATGTATAAGAAATAGCTTATATGTTAGACTAGAATAAGTGGGTCGGAGTCATGCGCATTTAACACGGGCGCTTATGGTAAAACGCAAAAGCGTTCAAAGTGAATGATGATTACTGTATATAAACGAGAGTTTCTCATAAGTTACCCATATTAACTCATCACCTCATCTGGAATCGATCACTGATCTAAAGCATCACATTCAGAAACGCTACACCTACGCCATTGACAGCGACGTAAACATTCACAGGCAGCTGGAACATAAGCTAAATTGATTCGGTAAGCAACATTACCAAGCCCAAGCCCTAAATGGGTGGCTTTAAAAAATGAAATCAGTGTTCGGATTTTTGTGCAGGATACTGTACATACTTTTTAAAAACATTTCATCAAACAAATTTTGCTTATTTGTCCCTCCCTTCAAAAGATAATCCATTTTACAGACGGGGCTGTTTCTCAATACAAAAATTTCAAAAACTTCAGCAACCTAGTATGCCACTTGGAAGATTTCAAAGTTGCAGGGGAGTGGCACTTTTTTGCCACCAGCCACGGAAAAGGCCTCTGCGATGGAATAGGAGGAACGTTGAAGAGGCTTGCAAGAAGAGCTAGTCTCCAAGGAACGGCAAACATTCAAACTCCTGAATCGTTGTACAATTGGTGCCATGCAAATGTAACAAACATTCAATCGTTCTACGTTCCATCATCTGAGATAGAAGAAACTGAAAAACTATTGGAAAAAGATTTAAATCTGCTAAGCCAATTCGTGGCACGCAATCATTCCATTCGTTTATTCCTGTCGACGCCTATTCATTGGAAGCTCGCGTAGTATCATGTTCCGAAACTTTTAAATCTTTTGTTGTTATTCCACCCCCAACATTTTTGTCTGTTAATTATCAAGATGTTCGAGTCAACTCTGTAATCGCCGTTGCATATGAAGATGGAAAATGGTACTTAGCGAATGTTGTTGAGAAAAATAATGCTGCTTTCGAGTTCAAGGTACATTTTTACAAGCCGTCAGGAGAAGACTCAAGAACGACTGGTTTCAAGCAATCAAAGGAAGACGACACGGCTGTTGTTCCAATAAAAAATGTTATACAAATAACGAAATCTTTTATGAGAACTTCACGGCGAGCTCGCTCCTTTAAAATTGAATCAACAGAACGCGAGGAAATTGAAATAAAATTTAGTAACATGATGGCAAATGGCGTGGATTTATAAGAAAAATAAATGCTAGAAAACTACAACATCTATCTATGTGAGTTTTTCTATTTACTTAATAATAAGTTGAATAGTGAGGTTCATTTTATATAAATTAATTTACGCATGTTTTTAAATGTGTCTTTCTCTAAGACACTACAGCTCATTATTCATATAAACCAATATAAACGAAGGTATTCATAGGGACGATCCAATTGTAGCAACAGTTTAAAAAGTTTTTGTTAACCCGCGCAAAATTTATAAACAAACACTGTGTTCACTCAACTACTCAAGGTCGTTTCTACTATGAGTTAAAAAAATTCCCCCTTCCAAAGTTGCCGACCGAAAGAAAGCGAAATAGCTTGGGGGGATGAAAAAACGCGCACAAAACACAAAAATTTAGGATTACACTCCCAATACAATACTCACTTTAACGGTGTGGAACACTGTATTTAGCTCCTCCCAAGAAGCGATAGCCGCGCCATTGCCCGCATACGGGAGAATACCCGTCACTACCTCAGAACTCTTTTAGCTCCTTCTGAGTGACGACATTAAAATGTCTGCTGCTTCGATTGAATCTAGCGCTTCAGTTCTACGCCAACGTGCTCTTTTTTCTTCGGCGAATCCTCCACGTGGGAATTCACCTATCGATTCGCGAGTATCTGTTCCTGATCAAGATATTTTATCTATTTTGCCTAATAGTGTTCGTAGCGACTCACGCGATCGAGATAGTCGTCCACGTGATGGCCATGCTCGTAACAACTCAACTCAGCGCGATCGGGATAATCGTCCTCGTGATAGCCATGCTCGTAGCAACTCAACTCAGCGCGATCAAGTTAATCGTCTACGTGGTAGCCCGTCCCGATCACGATCTCGTTCCATCCCGCGTTCGCGTACACGCTCAGCTTCCAGGATTCGGTCTCGCAGCCGTTCGCCAAACGTGGTTGCTGCCGCTGAAAAATCGTTTAACATTTCTGCCTCTAAATCCCGTTAGGTTGGTAAGTGGCTAGTTCAAGGATTACCTAACAGCGAGGCCAAGGCATTGCGTCTTAACTTCAAGCCAGTCTTCGACAGTTCGTTTGATTTATTTTGCCCTAAGCTGGATGAGTCCATGGAAAGAAAGTGGCTGAGAGCCACGAACCTGCCTAAATTGAAAGACTTTCAAGAGACTATGTTGAAGTCAATTCAATATCAGATGATAGACTCAATGCGGCCAATGCTGCATGCCTGGAACCAGATAAGAGTGGACGATCCGTTATTGAACAGTGTAGAATCATCTCTCCGTTTAATGGGCTCTGCATTTGCAAATGTTTCCAAATTGCGACGTGAAAATGTGATTCGCCTTGTGGCCCCGTCCATGAAACCATTGCTGAAGGACCCACGGGCATTCTCTTCTCGTGAGTGTGAGCGTTTGTTTGGCTCAAAATTCATTGACGTCATGGTAAAGAAGTTGATGACGACGCCAAGCTGGCGAAAATCGGACGCGATGGCGGTCCCTCGCACAGCCAGAATGGTGGCAATTCCAATCGGCGCAATGGCGGCCGCAATCAAAGCTCCTACGTCAGCCGTAATAACCAGAGTAGTGGTTTCAACAAAGGCGGGAAGAGCAACAAGGGGAACCCCTACTTCAGGCAGACGGCCCAGGGCGCCAACAACAGGTATGTCTGTTCTCATCGTCTCACACCCCCTATTTTTCTGAAAATGTCTCCCGTTCAGTCACATGTTGGGGGTCGTTTGAGCAAATTCGCAGACGCATGGCTCTCTCTCTTTCTGATGATCAATGGATCTTGTCTACAGTCAATCACGGTTATGCCATTGACTTTTGTTCTTCTTTTTGTTTCTTGTTCGGTGGCCAAACCTTTTCTTGGTCATTTTTGCGTGTGTGTGTGTCTTTGGCGCCGCCCCTCAACCTGTCTTGTTCGCTTTGAAGGTTTTTTGGTCGTTGTGGACAAATGAAAGCCATAAGACATTGGCGGTGATGAAAGACGACTGGAATCTGGTGAAGACAGCTGGATCGTTTTATTATTGACTCGGAGAAAAGACAGACAAACAGCGGAAACTGTTGTGTTTTGTAAAAAAGAAAGGAAAAAAAAAAAAAAGAAAAAAGAAAAAAAAGAAAATGGGTTTAGATCACAATTGGTTGTTTACCCGTTGGCTTGTTGTGGTGGTCATGGTAGCGACTCCTACGGCAGTTGAAACTTTTTGCCCGTCCATTTGCCAATGCGATGACAGTCTACTAGAGACCAGCTGTTCTGGCTCGAAACTCGATTCTGTGCCCATCTTGTTGAATCCTTCGTTGCGCTCGTTACACTTGGCCCACAACCACATCGCTTCTCTCAGACAATCTGTCAGTTTTTACGGCGAATTGCGCCGTTTGGATCTCAGCCACAATGGTCTCCATTCGTTGGGTTTGCTCCATTTCCAGCCGCTTGGCCAGCTCGAATGGCTCAACGTTTCCAACAATTTGGTCTCTTCCTTGGAAATGGAATCGTTTTCCGGAATCGCATCGCTCACCGCCCTCGATCTCAGCGCTAATCGGCTCACTCGACTGACGGATGACCTGTTCTCCGATCTACCTTCGCTTGTCACGCTCATCCTCAGTGGCAATAAAATTCAAACGGGGGCCAGCGGAGCGTTCGAATCGCTCCGCAAACTGCACACGCTGCGTCTCGAAGACAATAATTTGGGTAACGTCCCTACGGCCGCTCTAGTCCCCCTGGCCGCTGGTTTGCGATCGTTGCATCTCGGCAAAAAAATCTGATCGAGACGTTGGAAGACGGAGCGTTCCGTCATCTTGCCCGTTTACGGCTGTTGGCCCTTAACGACAACGCCATTGACCGCGTCGATCCTCTGGCCTTCGACTCGCTCGTTTCGCTCGATGCGTTGGATCTCAGTTTCAATCGATTTGATGGACCCATTGAGGCTTTTAAGACCGTTTCGCCGTTGACCCATCTGGATTTGTCTGGTAATATTTGGCGCCAATTGCCGGCCAACTTCTTGTCCGGCCTGCCGCGTCTCCAGCCGCTCAACGTTTCTTATATGGATCTGTCGTTACGATCTCCACCTCACCTAAAGTCTTGCCCATCGTCAATCTGGTCATGACCAATAACGCTCTGTGGAATCATCTGCCTACTGGCCTTTTCCACGGGCTGGACGCCCATCTCGTCCGTTTGGATTTGAGCGGCAACGCGTTGAAACGCTGGAAATGGGTGGCCATCATTCCGATTAGCCGCATTTGAATTATCTTAACGTGGCGTACAATCCACCGGAATGTAATTGTTCCCTCCTCTGGCTGTGGAACATGTTCCAGCAACGCAATCTTTCGCCTACTATCGTGGTAGTTAACGTGACGTGTAGTGGTCCACCACCTTTCAGCGGACTGCCATTGTCCAGCCTGGAACAATCGGACTTGATGTGTTCTCTAGCGCTGCCCGTCTCCATCATAATCCTGTTGGTGATGTCGTGGATTGTCTTAACAGCCGGCCTGATTGTCCTCGTCATCTTCTAGCGGAAACGACAAAATCTGAGAAGAGAAAGTCGATTGATGATCATTAAATCGAGTCATCATCATTATCATCATCGCGATCATGCGTTCCAGCACCATAATGGCACCAGTCCCATTTTAGGAGGTGTGGGGGCTGTTAAACAGCAACAATATGGGATGCATAGCAATAATAGTCCAGCATTGTCGGGCCATCATCACGTCGGGGCTACTATACCGCATTATTATCACCAACGGAAGCAGTGTTAACTCAAATAAGTTCCGAGTGATTGATCTTTGAAGTCACCGTTAAAGTGAGTATTGTATTGGGAGTGTAATTGTTAATTCCACGAGGTCGCGAAGCGACCGATGTGGAATTTTAATTAGAGGACTAATTAAAATACGAGACTTAAACGGTCTCTATTTCCCACCCGCCAACCATTTAATTAATCATTGAAAAAAAAAAAAAAAAAATTATTTTTTGTTTTCCTTTCAGAGGTGGCAACAAAAACTTCAACAACCAACGCAGCTAATCACCGGGTTGTCTTGTTCCAGAGGTCAAGAACTCTTCAGAAGTCATTCATTGGTTTTGTTTATTTATGTTCTAACCTCTTACACCCCTCGAACTTATTTGTGTTTCATATGTAAAGAGTTCTGAGGTAGTGACGGGTATTCTCCCGTATGCGGGCGATGGCGCGGCTATCACTTCTTGGGAGGAGCTAAATACAGTGTTCCACACCGTTAAAGTCTCGTATTTTAATTAGTCCTCTAATTAAAATTCCACATCGGTCGCTTCGCGACCTCGTGGAATTAACAATTATAAACTGCAATATATCTCACGATTAACAAAAAACACCCTCCCAATTTTTTTATATGTTATGTAGACATATCTCTTGTTTCTCGGAAAATTCTATGCTGTTTGTTAAATTGTCGCACTGATTTAATATTAATTTTTAAAGTGTAACCATTTTTGATTTTTTTTTCAAATTCCGATAATAAATAATTCTTAAAAATAAAAATAAATGTGTAAGATCGACGTAAAATTTAATTTTACGTCGATTGGTTTAGGTTTCATAACATTATAATAATAAATAAAGACGCAATTAAAGAAAAACCAAAAATTTTTTTTTCCTTTTTACGGCAAAATAACAAAAACATAAATTAAAATATTTATATCTCCCAAACTAATAAAACGATAATTCTGAAAATTTCAGAATCACTTTACCCAACCCCCAAAAATGAACGAAACCCCGATTTTGACCGCGCCATCGATCGGCAGATTTCGCGTGGAATGACCCTAGACTAGATATCGTATATCAATTTATACAAACTTTTAGAGACGATATCTATTTAAACCCTAAAGGTTAACACAGAAATTTAATTACACAAGAATTTACTAATAGGTCCCAACGAGACTCGAACTCGTGATCTCCTTTTTTTTTTGTAAAATCCTCTTTTATTATCTATTAATTTTCATAGCACTCTAACATTTTACAAAACAAAACAAAACAAAATATACAATTAATAATTTTCCTTGGATGCAGACGATGTAAGGGAGAAAAAATTATAAATTTGGCAATGTCAGTCCCGTCAATTCGTTGATGGAAGAAAACAAACAAATGCGAAATATACTACGGTGGATAACTACAAAAAAAAACAAAAGTAAACAAAGGTGATTGACATATAATAGTACACGAAATAAACAAAAATAAACAAAGGATTTACAAATACAGGCAAGGAAAAAGAGGGAACTAAAAGTGAAGGCTAAATGAGAAAGAGTGGGTTAATTGGAGAAAGTGCTTTCCATAAGCTCTCTACTTCTTCTTGACGAGGGGGGCGTTGGGAATTTCTTGATTTCCAGGTTATGAAGATGTATGCAGCCAGAAGAGAAAATGTGTGCCGGAGATAACCTATTGGCCCAAAATGGCTACGAATGAGATCTTCTTTGGAAGACTTGCAGCCCATTCGACGTATGGTTCCATCCAACCAGCTCCAAACGATGTGGCGTTCAGGACATTGGAATGTCAGATGCTCATCGGTTTCTGGGTGCTGATGGCAGATTGGACATGTCGCATCTTTGGAAGGATCTAACCGATGGCATCTGGTCCTGGTAGGGAGAAGTCGCTGGTTGAAAAGGAACATGGTTTCTCTGATGTTGCTTGGCAGGGCTGCAGTCTCCTTCCAGATACATGGCAAATCCAGGTTAGGCCTTAGGATCTCCAGCTTCCCCAAAGTGGTCACCTCCAGGATCCAGTGGTTGTATGTTTTCCTGTGCACCATTGGACTCCCCTGCACCAGGATCGAAGAGGCAAATAGTTGTTTTATTTGGTGCAGGGGTTCCTGAAGGTAAGTGGGCCTTTTCATGACTGCAACGGGTACGGTGTTGTTCTTGTAGAGAGGTAGTACGGTTCGAAGAGGAAAGGACATCCAATAACGAAGTAGAGAGCTTTCTGGACTATTGGGGCCTGTCAGGACTTTATACATAGGACACAAGAAAAGGGAACGGTAAAAAAGATGTGTGTTGACCATTTCCAGTCCCCCTTGACTAACAGGACGATAAACTACAGTTTTGTTCGGCCTTTCAACTTTTCCAATCCATAGAAATTTCATGATAGCCTTTAAAATCTGGTCAGCCATATTTTGTTTACATGGTAATACTTGTGCAATAAACACAGTTCCGGAGAGAGCCTTCTATTTGAGGGAAATAACCCTCTGGTATAGATTGAAACGTCGACTTGCATTCTCTTGCAGAATACCATTTAGAGAGCCAAATGCATCATTCCAAACCCTATCAGCTGTCTCAACTATGGAGTGAGAGAATTTAATTCCTAATAGGGACAATGTTGGTGCCGACACAAGCCACTCAAGAGGCCAAGTCATCATAGAGCTCCAAGTCCCGAGTCCCAGGGCTTTTGTTTTCTCCTTATTCATCCTTGCCTTTGTCCACTGGCAGAACAAGTCAAGGACCTGTCCTGCCCTGGTAAAATCTTCGTCACAAGAAATGAAAATGGTGACGTCATCAACGAAGGCTCTGACAGTGAGTTTTTCATTAAATAATGATATGCCCTGGAGAACTCGAGATAAACGCAACAGTAACGGCTCAATGTATAGAATAAAGAGATGGACAGATAGGGGGATCCCTGGCGAATCGATTGAATATCAGAAAGCACCCCAGCCACCTCCGATCCGTTGAGAATTGACATTCCTGTTACAGAATACATAGTCTGTAGCCAACGGATGAAGGTGGTGGGATAGCCCATGACATCCAGAATCCTCCAGAGGACTTCCCTGTTAACCAGGTCGTAGGCCTTTTCAAAGTCAACTCCAACAATGGCAGCGCCCATACCCCGAATCGCAAAGTTGGAACAGTCATGGCATCCCCGGTCATCAACGAATTGAATGACATCTCTATAAAGCATTAAATTGTCAAAAATCAATCTACCAGGTACCCCACCTTTTTGATGAGGCCCTATGGTAGATGACAGTGTCTGCCTCAATCGTCTCGCTAAAACAGATGCCATGACTTTGTAGTCACAATTCAGAAGAGAAATTGGCCGAAAATTAGAAATTCCACAGAGCCCTGAAGACTTGGAAATTAGCCTGATCGCCGCTTGGCCCTGCGATGACGTAAGAGTTTCCCTTTCAAGGATATGATTGAACATATCCAAGAAATGGGGTGCGATCACGTCCCAAAATTCTACGTAAAACTCGTAAGGAATGCCATCGGTGCCAGGAGACTTGTTTGATTTCATCGCCATCAGAGCAGCTTTAATCTCAAGGAGGGAAATTGGTGCAGTCAGGTTTGGGGTTGGCTTAAAGCAATCTCTTACTCCCTCAAGAAAATCAGTACCTGCCAGTATGTCAGGAGAAGGTTGATTTTTGAAAATTTTACTGAAATGTGAAATAATCTCTCCTGAAATGTCCTCTTTGGTCGATAAGCATGTGCCATTAGAGGCAATGATTTTATCAATACGACATTTTCGGTAGTTAACTCTAGCTCTATTTACATGAAAAATATTGGCTTCCTCCAACTCTTGGCCTTCAAAGCAGCGGGAACGAATCCCATACCCTTTAAGTGTGCTCTCCTCCCAAGACTTTGAGAATTTCCTCAACTGGTGAAAGGCAACCCAATCAAAGGTATCTGCTTCAGCCATCTCCTGAATGCAGGACTGGTAGAAAAACTTCGTTTCCCTAATCATTCTAGCTCTTTGCTTAGAATAATCTACCGAAATGCGTTTGATACCTGGTTTCAGGACACTCTCCCACCAATTTGCTACATTACTTTCCCTAAGAGGATGATTGGCAGATTCATGAATAAAATTTTTTACATAGTTTTGATAGCCTTCTTCTGACAATATGGAAGTATTTAATTTCCACAAACCAGCAGGGGATCTAGTACGATGTGGAAGATCCAGATTGCAGGTAAACGTGGATTGTACCGATTGATGATCACTAACCGACAAAGATTGCAAATAAATATTGAAAAATTCTCTGCAAAAGATCGGCTAGCATATATCCTATCAAGCCAAGAAGAACCGGAGGGATGGTAAAAGGTGTGCCCCGGTTCACTTTTATTTAGCTTTTTCCAGATATCTACCAGATCAAGACCAGTAACCATCTCTTTCAAAGCATAGCTGACGATATTACTTTGGGAAGGGAAGGAGTCGGAGGATGCCTTATCTTGGATGTCGTCTACGCAGTTAAAATCGCCCATCAACACGAAGGGCAGTCGAGTAGTTATTGTATAGGCAGGGACGGTTTGACGAAGAAAGTTGTTTCTCTCAGTTTTTACGTGACTACCTGACGGGGCATAGATATTAATGAACGTGAAACATTCCAAGTCAATAGATATGAGCCTTCCGTCGGGTTCTAGAATTAATCGAGAATAGTCCAGACCATGTCTAATGAGAATGGCTGTTCCATTTTTGCTGGGACCGACATTTGCCAACAAACGGTAGCGACTTTCAATAATTGGACAAGAATGAAATGCTACCTCTTGAAGTCCCACGATATCTAGGTTACCGTCCCTGCAGAAGTTAAAAAGAATTTGACGTCGCTCGACTGACCTAATCCCTCCAATGTTGATAGGTGCGATTTTTAGCTTTGCAGTCATTTAAATGGTTTCTTGGGTTGAGAAGTGGATAAGGTAGGTCTAGAATTCTGGGGCGTCAATGTTGGTTTGAAACGTTTGTTTTGTGGTACAGTGGGAACTTTCAGGTGGTCACTTGTTTTGTCAGTTTCCATGGGCTCAACTTCCCCCAAATTGGGTTCCACTGGTTCCATGGAAATTGTCATTGGTTCTGAGTCATCAGGTTGCGTTTCAGGGATTATCATTTGGGCTGGAGGAGTCTGTCGTGGTGGGTCGTCTGTGGATTTAACGGGTTGTTCGGTGGGAGAAATTTCTAAGTTGGGAGTCCCCCCTGAGAGTGAACTTTGTAATCCACACTCAAGAAAGGCCTTAGAAACCATGGGGTCTACATCTAAGGGTAGAGGGACGGGTTTTTCCGGAACTGTCTCTGTCTTTTTTGTCATTTTATTACTGGGCTTTTGGACATTGGTAGGTTCCTTATTACGTCTCAAAGTTGGGCAGTTGTAGCTAAAATGGGTTTCGTCGTCACACAGTCTGCAAGTAGGTTTTTGTCCCTCATACTTTACCATGGCACGATAGCTGCCAATAGCAATGTATGAGGGAATATTCTTAGTCAACGTCATTCGTACTATCATCCAAGTGGCAAGAACAGGGTATAAAACGTCATCCTCTGCCACCCGATAGCGTTCCCAACCAGCATCAATTATGGTTCAAAATTCCTTCAGACGTGTCTTTACTACTCCCAAGTCTAGATTCTGTGGAATCCCTGCAATTCTGACAAATTTCTCCTGAATATTACTGTCCCTGATGACTACATTAACTTCTTTCCCCTCCAATTCGGTCCTGACGATACCACTGTGTTGGGACAAAAAACTTGAGGTGTATGCCTCTGTCGTAAACGTAATTCTAGCGACCTGATTTCTCGTATCTAGTACAGCAACTAGGCCTAAGAGATCCTGTGGCTCAACCTTCAAACTACGCACGAACCCATGTACCGCACGCATACTCAATCTCGGGAATTGAACCCCAAAATCGACATCTACACTATTGAGCCACTTGGCAGTGATTGTCCCCTAGACAATGTAAACAAACTGCCAAGGGGGAGGGGGGTCCCCACACAAGTAAACAAAACACGAAAAAGAAAAAATTTGGGGAAAACACGAGAAAAACAGGAAAACTATACAAAAATAAACACTCTAAAACATGAAAATAACAACAAAAAGTAATGAAAATAAACAATAAACTCACAAATTGATGTTTACAATCTCAAAGTATCATAAACATGTGATAAAATCATAATTTTGAAACACAGTTATTGTCATTAGAATAGATATCGTATATAAATTTATACAAACTTTTAGAGACGATATCTATTTCTTCCCTAAAGATTCACACGGAAATTAATATTTACAAGAATTCTTTAATTGGTCCCAAAGAGACTCGAACGCGTGATCTCCTGCTTACTAGGCAGGCGCTTTGCCATCTAAGCCATGCGACCGTAAATGTAATTAAGCTGTTGACAATTAAAAATCTTTGAATGTGATGAAAACAGATCATGAAAACCAACAGTCTTTACAATCTCAAAGTATCATAAACATGTGATAATATCATAATTTTGTAACAAAATTATTGTCATTAGACTAGATATCGTATATCAATTTTAAAAAACTTTAAGAGACGATATCTTTTTAAACCCTAAAGATTAGCAAAGAGGTTTAATTACACAAGAATTTACTAATAGGTCCCAACAAGACTCGAACTCGTGATCTCCGGCTTACTAGGCAGGCGCTTTGCCATCTAAGCCATGCGACCATTGATGGAATTAAGCTGTTGACAATTTAAAATCTTTGAATGTGATGAAAACAGATCATGAAAACCAACAGTCTTTACAATCTCAAAGTATCATAAATATGTGATAATATCATAATTTTGAAACACAGTTATTGTCATTAGACTAGATATCATTTATTATACAAATTTTTAGAGACGATATCTTTTTCTTCCCTAAAGATTCACACAGAAATTACTATTCACAAGAATTTTCTAATTGGTCCCAACGAGACTCGAACTCGTGATCTCGTGCTTACTAGGTAGGCGCTTTGCCATCTAAGCCATGCGACCGTTGATGTAATTAAGCTGTTGACAATTAAAAATCTTTGAATGTGATGAAAACAGATCATGAAAACCAACATTCTTTACAATCTCAAAGTATCATAAACATGTGATAATATCATAATTTTGTAACAAAATTATTGTCGTTACACTAGATATCGTATATCATTTTATACAAACTTTTAGAGAAGATATCTATTTAAACCATAAAGATTAACACAGAAATTAAATTACACAAGAATTTACTACTAAGTCCCAACGAGACTCGAACTCGTGATCTCCTGCTTACTAGGTAGGCGCTTTGCCATCTAAGCCATGCGACCATTGATGTAATTAAGCTGTTAACAATTAAAAATCTTTGAATGTGATGAAAACAGATCATGAAAACCAACAGTCTTTACAATCTCAAAGTATTGTAACGAGCCAACTGCATTATTTACGCTTTACAGAAGATGTCAAATCTGCACGGACATTGAGTGTACGCAAGGTGTACACCAAGGCAACGCCCACATGACCAAGTGACCACACGCCACCGCCATCTAAGCCACACCCAATGTGCCACTTGCAATTCTGTATAAAAGCAGTGTTATTCGCAACAATATTCAGAGTAGTGCCATGCTTCTTGGTTTGATTGTATTGCTATTGTAGAAGTCTAATAAATACACGCCTGGCAAATCTTACAATTGGAGGTCCCAACGAGACTTGAAATTGAAATAAAAGATTTTGTCACCGGTATAAGAGACTTCGAAACAGTAGACAATAAAATTGAATCAGGAGGATAAAGTACTAATAATTTTTTTTTCTCTCTCTTTCTACTTGCGTCGGTCAACAAAATCCATCACGGTAAGCGAATGCAGAAATCTTTTTTACCACAGACTACTCTCAGGACCGACTCCGTTTACCCTGACTTAACTAACGAAACTTCACCACCACTAAACCCAAATTTGAAAACCCATGATATAACAAATCCTGAATCTGAAATCAAAACACCAAGAGCCGCATTTATTCTCAGCTGGAAAGAATTAGTTGAATTAGAATACAAGTATACTAAGGAAAAATCAAAAATTTATCAAACAACTTCAACAACAACCACGATAAAAGAATTGGAAGATAGAAAAAAAGAGGCAAATACAGCGGGGCATAACGCCTTATACCAATTTGCGTACTCAATATTAAAAGAAACTTTAAATACGCCAGACGAAATCACTCACGAGACGATAAGTAAAACAACAAAAACTATAAGAGATCAGATTCAGTCACTCGGAGGAGAATTTAGTAACGTAGACACTCTTTTACAACAGTTAAAAACTGTTAACGGTAAAGAGAAAGAATTCTTGATCAAAGTAAACACCGTTCTCCAAGAAGAAGCACTTGCGCAACAAGTCGCAGAAAAGAAACGAACAGAAGAAATCCGTTTAGAAAACTTTAACTTACAAAAACAAATTGCAAAAAAAGAAAGGAACCCAAATCAATCGACCGAAAAAATAATAGAAAGTAACGAATTCACTAGATAATAGAAAGTAAAGAATTCACTAGAAAAATCTTATCAGCGAATCAGTGAATTAGAATAAATAATTCGAAAAAACACAGAAAACGAAGAATATCTTAAAAAACTATTGAAAAAGAAGGAAGAAACCACAGCACACGTGGAAACCGAAGGTCAAGAAAATATAAACAAGCTCCAAAACGAAAACAAGTTACTCCTAGAAAGTTATAATACCGTTAAGAAACACGAAAAGACACAGAAAGAAAGAAGCGACGAATAAGAAAAGGAGGTAAGAGAATTGAAAAACTCTCTCGAAACAACAAAGGGAGAAAGAAGCTGTCTACACAAAGGGCAACTAGAATTAGCCGCAAGGAATAGAAACCTCGAAAGACAAATAAGAGATAAAGAAATACTCATTTCAACACAGGAGAGCAAGATACAACGCCTTGAGGAACGTCTAGTGGAGTATAAGCAAAAAGAAGCTTTTTACATCGAAGCAGAGAGCGCAGACAATTCTAGAACAGAAGAACATACAGGAGAAGTTTCAAAACTAATAGAACAAATCAACGATCTAACATCACTAAGTGAGATAAACGACAAATCATTACATTTCGAATTAGATACCGAACACGTTTTAAAACAGCAGCAAACTATTGAAACTCTAAAAAAACAAATAGAGTCCCAGAATAAAACAATAGAACTATTGCAGAAAAAGAACGAACTTTTTAAAGAGAAACCAAATTTTAAAATCATGGGATTTGACCACGAAACTCCTGAGGAAGCTGAGACTTCGAGACACAACCCAATAGGAAAATCAACAGAAAAAACCCCTACCGCAGAAGAAATAGACACGATCAAAACCTTTACTCAGCCAATAGTAAAAGTATTGGGGGAACTGTTCTCTCGAGAGGATAAAAAATCCATCCCTTCATACAAAGAAAAAAGCACAGACAAAATGATAACGGAGTGGCTTAAAACAGCTGAGCACGTAGCAAGAAACAACAATTGGGACGACACCCAGAAATTACGTTTCTTTTCAGACAGACTTAAAGGTGAAGCTCTGGATTGGCACGAAGAATACGTATCGGAGCAAGGAGATGAACTTGAATACGATGACTGGCGATCAGCAATCATAGCAAGATTCCAAGACGCTTATGATCTAGCAGCCTTAAAGAAAAAATTATTGCAGCTAAAACAGAAACCGGAAGAAAACTGCAGAGCATTCGTGTCAAGACTAAACAACCTATACGACGGAATAGAGAGAAAAGAAGAAAAACTTGACCACAACAAGACAGTTGTGGAAGATCAGCTCTTGAGTAAAGTAAAAAAGATGCGGGATACCACAAAAATTAAAATTTTAATCCAAGGGATCTTACCAAAAATAAAAACGGAACTTTACCTACGAATGCCAGAAGATGCCAACGACTTCGATGCACTATGCAAACAACTGTTTATTCAAGAACAGAAGAAAACAATGACGACAAAGAACTAACAGCAGTCATTGCCGGCATTGCACACCATGGAAAACAACAGGATTTCGAAATAGAGAAATTAAGACAGAAAATTTTAGAGATGGAATGTGCTAATAAAAATGAAATATCACAGGAAAAAACTGCAGTCATAGCAGCAACTGACCAATACGAGCCCCGCAGATCACAATCACGGGAACACAATTCAAGACCACAGTATCCGAGAGTACGATTTAACAATAATCAGCAAAACAGCCGCGAATCAAGCTACTCACGCAGCCGAGAACCAAGCTTTTCCAGAAGCAGAGAAGCCAGCCCATATAGAGAAAACTATAACGCCCAGAGGGGAAGGGAAAGTTTTCAAGAATCAGCAACGCAACGCCAAACACCTTATTCATACGGGCCACATCAAAATGGCCAACGGCAACTAAACCAAAGACAATTTCAACGGCCTCAGAATAATTTGTATCAACCGCGAAGGAATATTTACCAACCCTCAAATTTTGGAAACCCTCAAAATCAGCCATGGCGTGAATCGACTGGTGATCAGTATCAACCACGAGGTCAACCTTTTCACAACACACAACCAGCGAAAAACAGTGACATTACGTGCTACAAGTGCAATAAAAAAGGACACATTGCAAGAGAATGTTGGACAGATATGGCACGTATCAACCGTCAACCACGACGTCAAATGTAGGAAACCACTCACTCTATAATTCTAATAGCATTAATCACTGTCATGTAAAACCTAACTTTACGGCGGAAATACCTAAACTTATACGTATCCCAATTAGAATTTGTGAAAAAGAAACAAAAGCTTTAGTAGACACTGGTGCAGCAGCAAGTTTAATTTCATCTAGCTTTTATTTTAACATAAGTGATAAAAATTTAAAACAAATAAGAAACAGCGATGATCCGATATTTAGGACAGTATCAGGACAAGAGCTAAAATCATTAGGCCAATATGAATTTAAAATAACAATAAATAAGAATCATTTCATTAACCACAACTTTTATGTAATGGAAAATCTTAATGAAAATTGTATCTTAGGATTAGATTTTTTGGCTAGCAATAACGTAAAAATTAACACTAAAAATAAGCAGATCTGTTATGATCGCTATGGAGTAGAACATAGTTTTTGCGAGAGTATATTGCCATTGTATAGCATAACTTTTTCCGAAGTGGGAATAAATATCCCACTAAGACCTTTATCCAATGTAGAAGAAGAGGAACTTCCATTAACTACAAAAGACTACATTAATTTAGAAGCTTTTAGTCAATTAGATTTATCAAGCCAGGAAAATAGAAAATTAGAAAAGAAGGACTTTAAAATACCCAATTTTCCTAATGAAGTAAAAACAAAAATTGAATGGTTGCTTGTAAAAAACGAAAGATTATTTGCAGATAAAGAATCAGACCTTGGGATGGCTATTAATGTCAAACATTTCATTAATACGGGAGCTAGCGCACCAATTAATCAGCGTCTGCGTAGAACGCCTGAAGCACTAAAAAATACGGTAAAATCGAAGATTGATAGTATGCTACAAAATAAAATAATAAGAGAAAGTCATAGTCCATTCTCAGCAGCAATCGTAATGGTTAACAAAAAAGATGGTGAAATGAGAATGTGTATTGACTATAGACAATTAAACAAAATAACGATAAAAGATAGATATCCCTTACCTAGAATAGATGATACCGTAGATGCATTGTGCGGTTCAAAGTATTTTTCAACATTGGATTTATTAAGCGGATACTGGCAAATAGAAATAGAAGAAAGCGATAAATATAAAACAGCCTTTATATGTGAATTTGGACAATATGAATTCAATCGTATGCCATTTGGATTAACAAATGCACCAAGCACTTTTCAAAGAGCAATGAATAACATCCTGAAAGATGTACTTTTTAAGTTTGCATTGGTTTATCTAGATGACATTATTGTTTTCAAGAGTTCGATTGACGAACATATAAAACATTTAGAAGAAGTTTTTAAATTGTTGACAAAAGCGGGTTTAAAACTAAAACGAAAAAAATGCGAATTCTTTCAAGAGAAGTTGGACTATTTAGGTTACATAGTATCAGAACAAGGCATAACACCAAATCTTAAAAAATTGGAATCAATTATTAATTACCCTGCACCTAAAAACACAAAAGAATTGAGTTCATTTTTGGGACTAGCAAGCTACTATCGAAAATTTATCAGAGCTTTCGCTGATAAAGCTCATCCATTGACAGCACTGACAAGGAAGTCAGTCGAATGGAAATGGGGGAGGAACAAAGGGACGCCTTTAATTGTATAAAGAACTGCCTCATATCTAGACCTATTCTGAGCTATCCCAATTTCACGCGCGAATTTATCATCTATACGGATGCATCAGGATACGGAATAGGAGCAGTCTTGGCACAAATACAATCTCCACCTCAATCAGAGGATTCAGCTGCGACCGACGAACAGGATCACAGTGAATCAGACGACCTAAAAGTCGTCATCGCGTATACTTCTAAACATCTGAACGACCGTGAAGCCAAATGGTCAACAACAGAGAAAGAAGCATATGCAATCATTCATGCTGTAGATGTATTCAGAACGTACTTATACGGCCGGAAGTTTACGGTATTCACTGATCATCGACCTTTAGAATGGTTGATGAGAAAATCCGAACCGGCAGGACGACTAGCAAGATGGGCATTGAAATTACAAGAATTTGACATCGTAATCGGATATCGACCTGGTAAGTCACACCAAAACGCCGACACTCTTAGTCGTATTCCAATATTACCCATTGCTAAAGTAGAATCGAAAACAGAACCCCAGGTTAATAATTTGGAGAAGGAATGGACTGAATTACAGCATGAAGATAACTATTGCCGAAGAATAATAAAGAATCTTAAAAAGATACAGAACGGCAATAAAAAGGAAATATAAATGGATATAAGTTAAATGAGAAACAAGAACTAATTGATAAATATGGAAGGATAGTAGTTCCCATTGTGAAAATAAGAGAAATCATGGAGGAAAATCATGATCACATATTAGCAGGACATTTAGGTATAACAAAAACTCTAGCAAGACTACAAAGGCAATACTCTTGGCCTAATATGCGATCTGATGTCACGGCATACGTTAACAGTTGTTTAAAGTGTGCAAGACGAAAAGCATTTGGCACGAGTAAAGCACCATTGCAACCTTTGCCACCAGTAGATAGGGTATGGGAAAGAATTGCAATGGATGTAGTTGGACCAATTCAAGAAAGTGTTAAGGGATATAAATTTATTTTAGTATTGTCAGACTATGCCAGTAGATTTGTCTTTACATTTCCAATGAAAAACCAAACCGCACAAACAATAGCCAATATTCTAGTAAATAAGTTAATAACAAAATATGGAGCCCCAGAAATCGTGTTGACAGATCAAGGAACAAATTTTTTGTCAAATATTGTTCAAGAAATATGTAAACTATTTAAGATAAAACAGATGCGTACAACTGCATATCATCCACAAACCGATGGATTAGTAGAAAGGTTTAACAGAACGCTATGTGATATGCTTGCTTGTTATGTGGTAGACGAACCCGAGGAATGGGACAGATATCTGCCATTCGTCACATTCGCATACAACACGTCTAAACAAGCAACTCTTAAAGATAGCCCATTTTACCTTTTCTACGGAAGAGAACCCATTTTACCAAACGACATTAAGATCAACCGTCATTACGAAATAGAAGGAAATCAACATGAAGAATATTCACGCCAGTGGAAAAAGGCACAAGAATTAGCGAACCAACATTTGTTCAAAGCACAAACGAAGCAGAAAAAGTATTATGATGATGGGACAAAAAGTGTCAAGTACAATCCAGGTGATCTGGTACTATTAAAAGCACCACCCCAAGCCGGAAAATTTATAAATAGATGGAATGGTCCATTTAAAATCATACGTGGTTTCTCAGAAATTACGTACGAAATCCAAAACATTACAAATGAAAAACAAAAATCGATTGTTCACTGCAACCGACTTAAACCTTATATGGCACGAGATGCTCCGGCCAAACAAGAACAAGAGATCGAAGCGAGAAAAGCAGAAACGACAGCCATTAGACGAAGACCAGGGAGGCCTAAAAAGCAACTGGGACTGAAAGAACCCATAATATCATTCTTAGATCCAAGAATGCTATTCCCCAATCCAATAGACCAGACTAATTCTGACTTTAGGACAACCTCACGATATAATTTAAGATCGAGAAATCAGGCATCCAATTTCTAAAATGCAATTAATTTTTTTTTTTAAACAGATTGAGACAAAGTTACTACTCTTTTGCATTCTAACTACATTGCAAACAACCCACACAATCTTCTCGTCTGTATGCGATTGCAACTATGTTAAAACAGGAGGAATTCTAGATATTAACTCACCATACTATTGCAAAAACCCCAGCACTAACCATCAACCACGATACCTAACAAATTATACGCTAATGACTAAACAAAACCCAGTAAAAACTTGGAAAGGATGGACTTGCAAACAATGGATTAAGACAAAGAAAATAACCGGATCTTTCTGGATAGGGTCTTTTGACACAGTTTATTCACAGGAAACAAAATTACTCTCAGCAATTGAATGCTGGGAAATGGTAAATAATAAAAATGTGGGGGTAATCTTATGCAGGCAGGAACAACAACGTTGAGTTTTACATCAACTCCTACAGGGGAAGGGAAGTGGTATGCTATCAAAGAATACCATGCATTAAATTGCTTAGCGGAAGAGATAACATTAAAACAAGAGACACCAGAAAGCTTAGTGGAAAGTCCATTTGGATTTTTAAACACCACTCAGCAAGAAGGGGAGTATACACAAAATCATAACACCATAGTATGGGGAGATAGATCAACAAATTCATCAAATTCACAAATTATTTTTAAAGGTGAAGGGTATATAGAATTAACAAACTCAATGGTTAATGTAAACACTAGCCGTCTTCTAGATAATAACAAACAGATAGAAATAACTTTCTCTAACAAACCAGATATAAATAATAAAGAATTTACCCAACCTGGATTTAAAGTAGTAGGGATACCTTTGACATTTCTTATTTTTCCAGGAGAGACGACCACAAAGTTATACAAAAATTTTAAAATTTCATCGCCATCCTGTGAGAACCAAGTAAATGTAGATACATGGTCTTGCAATGAATACGCAGATCCAATAGCGAGCAAAGTAAAACGGTCGACTAATAACGAAATTGAATTTTTTGACAACCGTGCTGAAAAAGAAGCTAGGGGTAAAAGACTTTACAGCATATCGTATGCATGGGGTTCGATACGATTGGGACATCCTATAATAACAAACGTAGAAGAAAATGGAATAATGATTAAAAAAGATACAATTGCGTATCTCATGGTTAATGGCTCATCAATAAGCACGCAAGTATCAGTCCACAACCAATATGATATCCAAGACCCTTTGCCAACAGGAACAAAATTCGAATACATCGTAGATCATACCATAAGGCTTATAAACACTAACATCTGCATCGTGGCAAATGCAAACAATCAAATTATGGCAGAAAATTGCACCGAAAACACATCAAGGTGGATCCTGGATTTAACTAACTACCAATGGATTTCTCTGGAAACAGGCCTATGCATCACCTTACATGATGAAGAAGAGGGACGAGTTAGATTAGCAACACTAAAAACATGCAGTAGACAGGGGACAATTAGTGAAAGTCAACAATGGGTTATCGAAATCCTAACAACAAACCCGGATGTGTTGGATAATTTCCCAGATGCATCCATTGACGAATTCGAAGAAATCCAGTTGGAACAGAGGACATCAGTGACAACAACCGTCAGTTCGCCAATTTTCGGTGGATTATTAAAACGGAACCATGGGAGAGGAAATATCATATGGGACATGATAGGATGGGGACTAATGAAACATGGTAAGTCACCCGATGAAAAATGTTTAACACACAATGGCGTTGACAAACCAATAACCCTCGAAGCATGCGATCCTAATTGGATCAAATGTCAAACAAGCCTACAAAAATTATTAACAAGTAATGACCCCTTGGTGCAATCACAAACAACCATGGCCAACTGTAGCGAAGCCTCCAGCAAGGGCCAAGCCTTCGAATATTCCTCCGACTTCACGATAAGACCATTTAACACAAACAACTGCATTAAAGCAAACACAACGATGCTCATCCTGCACGAATGCTCAGATAAAAGTTCCATCTGGGGAACATTCGATCACACAGGACAATTAATGGCCAGTGATAGAACAGGACTTCATTCAGGCGCTTCGGACCGGAAATGCCTAACAAGACGGATCGACAAATTATCGTTGGGACACTGTCATGGAACAAGCCAGAAACAACATTTTAGCTTCGAGTACCGGAATCCACATCAACCTAGAACATTGTCGGCAGCAGCAATAATATCTCTACATACTCAACACGCTTTATTTGGAAAAAATCTACCAATCTTGCCACCATTGAACCATCGTGATCCAAAGGAGATTAACTATAAAACAAACGCAACGGAAGGAATAACTAAAAATTCGACCATAACGACAAAGTCAGCAACATCCATGACTGCTACAACAGATAAATCAGTCATACCTTCCATTGCAGCCAAGGTAACAACAAGTGCGAAGACAGAAACAACAACAACAACGATTAGGCCGACTACAACCACAACAAAACCGACAACAACCTTCAGAACAACAACAACAAAATCAACTACTACCACAAAAAAGCCGACAACAACCACAAAAAATCCGACCACAACCACACAAAAACCGACCACAACCACACAAAAACCGACCACCATCATTCAAAAGCCAAATAGTACCACACTAAAAACAACCTCTATCACACAAATACCAGCCTCTACACCCAAATCAACTGCAACATCAAAATCTACTACAAAATCAACAGAAGCAGAGAAATTACCAACAATAACATCAACAACCGCATCAACAACATTAACTAGTACATCACTCAAAACGACTATCACGACACAGTCATCTACAACTACAGAAAAAGTTAACACAGAAACCACAACGACAGACACAATAAAACCAAAATCTAACCAAGCTGAAATTATTTCGTCCACCGTGTCAACTATAAGCCTAAAATATTTTACACCTAGTCAAATAAGAGAACAGCCAAACGAAACAACAACCACTGAAATAACAAAATCAAAGGATAACGAAGAAAAAGATATAGACAAAATTGAGAGACAACACAATACAACCCGAGATAAGTCAGAATTTCAAGACAAAAATTCAAATGATCAATTTAAGGCTTCAAGACAACAAAAAGAAAATACAGCACACGAAATTGTAGTAGATGACTTTCGACCGCTAATCGACGCTAATACAAGTAACGGTCTACCAAAATCCACTGAGGAGCTAAGTGACTTGATAAAATACGAGCTTGGAAAGATGCACGAGCAATACAAAATCAGTATTGAAACTGAACACGACAATAAATTGGCAAAAGAAATTCGGGATGTATACTGTCAGTTATCAAAGATAAAACGAACGCAAGCCATAATCTTTGCCCAAACAAATGGATTGCTTGCAGCCGCCGCACTCGGACTTCCAATGTGTACAAGGATATATGGTTTTGGTCAAGCCATGACATTGCAACAATGCGACCCAAAAAGGATATCACTATCAGCAAAAGAGACCAAGTGTGGGTTCCAGCCATTTTTCGTTTATGGAAAAAACAACTGTACGATCGGACTCGGCGGATGGTCTGTTCACCCGTATTCGGAGTGTTTTTGGAAATCACAATTGATAAACATCAACGGATACCCTCATACGTGGTAACATAACGCAACAGCAGGAGACTGGATTAAACAAGAGGCGACCATACACACCTCAAATCTGGATTTAATTGCAGAATTCGAAGAACTGCACTTAAACAGTTTCGACTATGGATTAAGGAACCATCCAGCTCATGGAACAATGGAAATGGAACAGCTAAACATCCTAAATGACCTGGTGGGACGAATTAATGAAGGCGAAGGCAAAGAGTTACCTGATATCCTAGTAACAGAAGAACAGGACAATCAAATCGGAAACATGTTTTCCTGGTTTGACACCTTAAAAATCATGGCTCTTTCAGCGATAGGATTCATCCTATTTCTCATCTGTCTAAGAATTTTTATTGCCTGTAATCCTATTCCACGGATTAAGGAAAGCTTCAGACGACGCAAGCAATCACGTAACGTAAGCGAAAGTGATGGTCAAGAAATGGATTCAATGATACCAGAACCCATCTACAGCGCTGGAGGAGCAAATGAAAAACCATTCATTAGGGAATTTGCACCTTTAATGACGTTAGCAACAGAAACACCAAAAGAAACCCTTACGTCGATAAACACACCGAGTGCACCAAAGAAAGGAAAATTGTATCCTATCGAAGAATTAAAATGGGAAAACGAGCAAAACAAGGAGTGTACGGGAAGTCATACGACCTGCAGCTATGTCGTTGGCTACGGAATGGTGTGGGAGGATCTATGCAGATGTACTCCAGAAGACCATTTAAAATGCACAATTAACAAATAACGATTTAAAAAAAAAAAAAAAACCAAAACAAAAAATCATAGATGTAGTAAAGGATTTTATTTCCAATCAGTACTTAAAAAAAAAACAAACAAAAAATCGTAAATGTAGAAAAGGATTTTATTTCCAATCAGTAGTTAAAACAAAAACAAAACCAAAAACAAAAACAAAAACAAAAACAAAATACAAAAACAAAACCATAGTGAAAAATAGAGTACACCGACGGAAAACAAATCAATCTTCCTCAGCAGAATCAGCCAAATGATTCAAAACAGCCAATCGGACTTGACGGTGCTCAAGTCGTATCTGGATATCGGAATACGTCAGCTCCGGATATATATTGGAAACTGAAACCGAAGGATGATAAATATCATCCCCGGATTCTGCCCACCACAAGAACCGTGCGTGCAGCAGTGGAAGAATATCGCGAAGTCGGGCATAGCCAGGATATTCACTAAAAAAAAATAATAATAAAAATAACTAAAAAGAAAATAGAACAAAAATAACAAAACAAGAAAAGAATTCCGAAAAACAAGAAAAAGATAACACAAATGAACAAAAAGACGGGCTTACTTGTAATAAAAGTCGTTACACCAGACAGGCTGTACCACGAATACGGGAGCCACGGGAAAGGATACACCACTCCGAACCTTGTTGAACAACTCTTCGAACAACTGCACATCGGCAGTCGTGAAGCGACGAAATTCACAACACGGATTTTGAAAGATCAACGGGTGGAAAAGCGAAAAAGCCATTCTAATTTCACCAAGATGCTGAGAAACGAAATCTAACGTGTACATAATGACGGAAAATGGGGATTCAAAAAACAACAGCAAAGACAGTCAAGCGACAACTGGAGAACAAAGACCACGCTACACCAGACTACTTCGATCGCCTTGACGCAATCTTAAAAAAAAAATAATAATAATAATAATAAAATAA
Organism: Daphnia magna; assembly: GCF_020631705.1. Lineage (NCBI taxonomy): Eukaryota > Metazoa > Arthropoda > Branchiopoda > Diplostraca > Daphniidae > Daphnia > Daphnia magna. The sequence continues at coordinate 9,386,309 of NC_059188.1, forward strand.
TAAAAAAAAATAAAAAAACAAAAAAAGGGAGGGGGAAGAAGAAATAACCTTCCATAAATTTTTGCAGAAGAGAGAAATTGTGTACGAGACGAAACTCTATATAAGGTGAAGTCGTAAAAATCTAGCATTTACATATAAGGTAAGAAGTTTTTGGGGATCAATTAAACAAAAGATTCACATATATTGTAGAAATGCTTCTCAGACTAGAAGACAAAGGACATCTAAAAAAAACAAAAAAAACATTGACATTCAAAGTAGATTTCTTTAGTAGATAATCGTAAGCAACCTTGAGCATGTTAGGGGTAGGTACTCCAACTATATAACAGACAAACAAGCAAGAAAAAACTTTTTAGTTGTATTACCAACCTTCCACGGAAAGATACATTAAAAAAAAAAAAAAATGGACCCAACCAAGAAAAACGTAGAACTAACAAATGTTGACTGGAGTGACGAAATCTTGATGACTTGGATTGAAGAAGATAACCCTCAATTGGAAATAAGTGAAACGCTACCAACAGGAAACGACTGGGAAGACGAACTCTTAGCTAATCTAATGGGTAATGAAGTTAAAAGTGATATACAAATTAGTGCGAACGCAAGTGAAAGTATGCAGATATCACGGAATATAAGTATGGAAGAAGAAGAAACATCATCGAGTAAAGTGGGTTACTACTACAGTAAAATAGAAAGTGACTTAGACCCATCGTCGTCAGACAGTGAAACGGTTGTCAACTGTAAGGCAGTAAGTCTAATCAACAACGAAGAAGAACAGGAAACTTGGTCCTTGCCAGTTCCCTTAATAACACAAACGGCCTACTGTAAAAACTGTATGATGAAAACATTCCCAGCTATGGACACGGAGATGACACGAAGAAGAATCGTAGCCATAACGATGTTGATGAAAGGAGAATTCAACTACAATTTGCTGGAAGTATCAAGAGAAATGATCAGAAACCATCTACTAGAAGCAAGAGAAAATGGGAAAAACATAAAACAAATTCTGGACACTGTTTTCCCCAATGGAACGACATTATTACACGGGAGTGTGATAAAAGAAAGATTCGATGTGACGGATATGTTCCTTCAATACGGAGCTGATAGCAATATTTACGAGGAGGGGATAACAATAGCACACCGAGCAGCAGCGGATAATAATGTCCATTTACTACGTATTTTATCCCATCACGGTAATACATTCAACATCCAAAACAGCATGGGAGAGCCACCATTACTAGTGGCTATAGCTCTCAATAATATGGAATGTATTAAATATTTGTGGATGGATCGCATTATTGTGCACCAAACGCTGGATGAAGAAACAGTGCTACATTATGCTGCTAAATATAACAACAAATTCGTCGCGGAAGTATGTCCAGCGGAATTCATCAATAGAAGATCACGCACATCAAAGGAAACTGCATTACAAATAGCTGTAAGGCACAGGCATACAGATATTATAGAAATATTGTTACGTCGAGGAGCTCGAGATGATAACCTCAATATGGACGGAAAATATGCACAGGACTATATAGATGACGAAACTAGCATTCGGAATCTATTCCGAAAAATTCCGAGTGATAAAAAGAAAAAACAAGTGTACCAACAGCCAGACATCATCTAAAAGAAAATAACACCCCATTATTTTAATCATCACCAATGCTACAATATTTTAGACGCTTCTTATAACTATATATTTTGGCGCAATTCACGTTGCCTTCCTAAGACCTGTAGTCTGCACACAAAGGTAAAATTGGAGGACCAATTTATCCTGCCGCACAGGGGGGAAGGAATGTAACGAGACAACTGCATTATTTACGCTTTACAGAAGATGGCAAATCTGCACGGACATTGAGTGTACGCAAGGTGTACACCAAGGCAACGCCCACATGACCAAGTGACCACACGCCACCGCCATCTAAGCCACACCCAATGTGCCACTAGCAATTCTGTATAAAAGCAGTGTTATTCGCAACAATATTCAGAGTAGTGCCATGCTTCTTGGTTTGATTGTATTGCTATTGTAGAAGTCTAATAAATACACGCCTGGCAAATCTTATAGTATCATAAACATGTGATAATATCATAATTTTGTAACACAGTTATTGTTATTAGACTAGATGTCGTATATCAATTTATACAAATTTTTAGAGATGATATCTATTTTTAACCCTAAAGCTTAACACAGAAATTTAATTACACAAGAATTTACAAATAGGTCCCAACGAGACTCGACAGTAATTAAGCTGTTAACAATTAAAAATCTTTGAATGTGATGAAAACAGATCATGAAAACCAACAGTCTTTACAATCTCAAAGTATCATAAACGTGTGATAATATCATAATTTTGTAACACAGTTATTGTCATTAGACTAGATATCGTATATCAATTGATACAAACTTTTAGAGACGATATCTATTTCTTTCCTAGAGATTCACACAGAAATTAACATTCATGTCCCAACGACACTCGAACTCGTGATCTCCTGCTTACTAGGTAGGCGCTTTGCCATCTAAGCCATACGACCATTGATGAAATTAAGCTGTTAACAATTAAAAATCTTTGAATGTGATGAAAACAGATCATGAAAACCAACAGTCTTTACAATATCAAAGTATCATAAACATGTGATAATATCATAATTTTGTAACACAGTTATTGTCATTAGACTAGATGCCGTATATCAATTGATAAAAATTTTTAGAGACGATATCTATTTCTTTCCTAAAGGTTCACACAGAAATTAATATTCACAAGAATTTTCTAATAGGTCCCAACGAGACTCAAACTCGTAATATCCTGCTTACTAGGCAGGCGCTTTGCCATCTAAGCCATGCGACCATTGATTTAATTAAGCTGTTGACAATTAAAAATCTTTGAATGTGATGAAAACAGATCATGAAAACCAACAGTCTTTACAATCTCAAAGTATAATAAACATGTAATAATATCATAATTTTGTAACACAGTTATAGTCATTAGACTAGATGCCGTATATCAATTTATACAAACTTTTAGAGACGATATATGTCCCTTCCCTAAAGATTCACACAGAAATTAATATTCACCAGAATTATCTAATAGGTCCCAACGAGACTCGAACTCGTGATCTCCTGCTTACTAGGGAGGCGCTTTGCCATCTAAGCCATGCAACCATTGATGTAATTAAGCTGTTGACAATTAAAAATCTTTGAATGTGATGAAAACAGATCATGAAAACCAACAGTCTTTACAATCTCAAAGTATCATAAACATGTGATAATATCATAATTTTGTAACACAGTTATTGTCATTAGACTAGATATCGTATATCAATTGATACAAACTTTTAGAGACAATATCTATTTCTTTCTAGAGATTCACACAGTAATTAACATTCATGTCCCAACGAGACTCGAACTAGTGATCTCCTGCTTATTAGGTAGGCGCTTTGCCATCTAAACCATGCGACCATTGATGTAATTAAGCTGTTAACAATTAAAATCTTTGAATGTGATGGAAACAGATCATAAAAACCAACAGTCTTGTGACCAATTACTATCCGCTTGGTTGAATTAATGTTAACACACACACACAACACCGTGATCAGCGAGTGGGCTGTATTTGACAAACGAAGAGTGGCTCAATACACCTGATAACACGACAATTACAACTCATGTGCCCTCAGCTATATTTTTGAGTCTGCCGTCGCGTCTTCTCTCACCGATCCTGCTCGTCGTCTGCTCCCCTCGTTCGCCCTGTTGCCATACCGCCACACCCCCTTTCCTTTGTGCGGATGCACAACAGTCCCGTCCGGCCAATTATGCGTCTGAAAACAAACAAAGTTTTACAACGGGACGAATTAATTCGGATGTTGCAGTTTTGACAGAGACACGCCTGATGCGGCCGTCATCTCCTGGGAATAGCTTTGACACGGTGCCCGTTAACCATTGTCCACGGCGAGTGTTCTCATCCATGATGAGCACTCGGTTGCCAACACGGAGCGGGGGAGTGGCTAGATTCCATTTCTTCCGCTCAATCAGCTCTGGCACGTACTCTCGCATCCATCTGCGCCAGTATTGATTCACAATGAACTGCGACTGCCTGAAGCGCCGTCTAGACAAATCGCTAAATTCTTCTTCGACGTTCGGGGGATACTGGGGATGATGACAGCCAAGAATAAAGTGGTTCGGCGTTAATGGTTCCGGTTCAGACGGGTCAGTCGAAACATGCGTCAAGGGTCGAGTGTTCAGAAGCGATGCAACCTCCTTTAAAACGGTGAGTAGCACTTCATCGGTAACGCTACGTTCTTCTAGAACAGCCCGCAGAGATTTTTTGCTGGAGCCGACGAGGCGCTCCCATGATCCACCGAAATGCGGGCCGGAAGGCGGCGAGAACTTCCAGTCGATTCCACGATCGATCATTTCTTCGGTCACAAGCTTTGAGTTCAGGTTCGCAATCCCCTCGCGCAGTTCCTTCTCACCCGCGACCAGATTAGTCCCGTTGTCGGAGAATATGGTGCCTGGATGGCCGCGATCGGCAATGAATCGGCGTAACGCCATCAAAAAGGAGTCGGAAGAGAGAGAATAAACCAGCTCCAGATGAACAGCGCGGGTGGAGAAACAAGTGACGAGGAGACCATAGCGCTTCTCAGTGCGTCGGCCGATAACTGTGTTGAAAGGCCCGAAGAAGTCAAGACCAGAAGTAGAAAAGGGTCGGACGAATGGTAGCAGCCTTTCTTTGGGAAGATTAGCCATTATCGGTGGTCGAGGTTGCGCACACCTGCGCCGACATTTGACGCAGCGCGCCAAGGTTTTTCGTACGGCCCGCCGGCCCTGAGTTAAATAGTACTTTCGCCTGACAACTGAGAGAGTGTGCTCTACTCCGGCGTGGTTGATCTCATCATGAGCGTCGGCTATGATTAAAGAAGTAAGACGGTGGTCCGCGGCGAGAATGATGGGATGCCGAGAGTGTTCGGGAAGCTCGGCATGCTTTAGACGGCCATCTACTTTCATCAATCCGTCTGTAGGGTCGATGTACGGGTTTACGTTACGCAATGCAGAATCTCTCGGGATTGGTTTCCCTCTTCTTAAAGCGTCGACTTCTCTTGGAAACTTCTCTTCCGCGGCGACAATGATGCAGATTCGCATTGCTTGCTTTAGCTCATCGTTGGTGATCTCTTCGATTATTGTGCCTTTACGAAGCGACTGGGCCACATCGCGCTTCAACCGGGCAAGGCCGTTTTGGCTATCAGCAATAAAATTTGACACAACAGGCGACGAGACCTTTAAGGGATAAGGCGAGACATTAAGGGCACATACTGACCGAACGATGAATGAGTCGGGATCCCCTGCTTGACTCACAATCACCGGCTGCGGGGCTGACAATTGCAACTGAGTTGGACCTGTCAACCACCGACAGCTAGACTTGAAGCAATCAGGCGTAACGCCTCTAGTACAGTCGTCGGCCGGGTTATCCCTACCGGATATAAATTTCCACTGATTGGGACTTGAATGACGAAGAATCTCGCCGATTCGGTTGGCGACGAAAATCGGATGATTGTGATGCGAGGAATTGATCTGGTGAAGCACGATTTCGGAGTCGGTTCGGTACTCGACGGATTCGATAGGGATGCGCATTTCCTTCCTGATGGTCTGCGCTATTCTGACCGCTAGAACCGCGGCTTGCAGCTCCAGTCTGGGTATGCTCAGGACGCTAGTGGGGGCGATACGACCCTTTGCCATAACAAAACTGAGATGCGCCTCTTTGCGATAAGTTGTTTTCAGGTAAGCGACAGATCCGAATGCAAGAAGAGACGCGTCCGCAAACACGATTAGATCGAATGTGCAATCGGCAAGCTTCTCGTCACCCGATCGGAAGCATCTCCGGATGGAAATTTGAGAGAGGGACGACAGCGAGCCGGCCCATTTGTTCCACTTTTCCAGAATGCACTCTGGCAAAGGCTCGTCCCAACCTATCGGCTTTTTAAACGGCGATATTCCTGTTCTCAATTTACAGACCTCTTGAAATAGCAGCTTCGCATACGTAATGACCGGTAGACACATTCCAAGGGGGTCGAATTCTCTTGACATCGCCGATAACAATTCCCGCTTTGTCATGACTGGGGAAAGATCCTTTACCCTCAACTTGTAGCAGTCGCCACTGCAGTCCCATGCAAGACCCAATATGTATTCCGTTGGCAGGGCGTCGTAATTCAAGTCAAGGACGGAGTCAGCTCTATCCTCCGACGGGATCGTTTCGAGAACCCTTTTTGATGAAGATGCAAAACCTGTCAGCTTGAACCCACCTATTGCTAGTGATTCTCTGACGTCCCTTGCGAACTTGATGGTTTCCGCTTCTGTGTCGAAGGAGTCGCATAAGTTGTCAGCATAAAAATTATTTTTTATTCGCGACGCTACTTCGGGATAATTTTTGTTTTGGCTGACCGCATGCTGCAAGACCCAGATGGCCGCGGTTGATGCATGAACTGCTCCAAATACTAAGGTCGTCATTTGATATGTCCTTAGCGGTTTATTGCTTCCGAATTCGCGGAAGACAAATCGTTGGAGAGACTGGTGCTTCGCTGGGATCCCGACGCGATGATAGAAGGCCGCTATATCCGCAGAGAGTGCAAAAAGACATTCCCTTGATCGTAGGAGCACTCCCACAAGTTTTGGGAGCAGCGGCGGTCCGCGGAAAAGTTGATTGTTGAGCGAAACCTGCGAAAAGCTTGCCGCACAATCCATTACCACCCTAATCTTTCCGGGCTTGTTTGGATACTCAACGAAGTGGTGCGGCAAGTACCAAACCATTCCCTTTGGTTCGTTAATGGCGGACGGGTGGACAATTGAAGCGGTGCCGGATTCGATAAGCTTATTTACAATGTTGTTGTACTTTTCTGCATACTGCTGGTTTTCTGGCAGTGAGAGCCGACGCTCCATGCCATAAAATCTTGATACAGCTTGTTTTCTGTTGTTGGGGAAGACAAATCCTTCAGATTTAAGAGGAAGTTCCACCTGCCAGCCGCATCCGATGAAAAGCGCCGACGATTCCAGCACCTTCAGAACCCGAGCATCTTCTGTGGAAATAAGAGCAGGCACACTTGCATCTGTACCGAAGGACTCGGTTGAGTGAAATTGTTCAACGAGGCTACATAGCGCTACATCTTGAGCAATTGACTGAATGTTGACCGATTTTCTCTTGCTCGGCCCGGCCACGAGAAAGTGCGGGATTTTCCCTATCACCGACCATCCAAATTGGGTGAGAACCGCAGTAGGTCCGTCTTCTTCGATTGGTTCTCTAATTCCCCTTTGAACATGAGCAGAAAGCTGGTCGGCTCCAATTAACACGCCGACTTTAGAAGAGTCTATTGCTGGCAAATTTAAATCGGCGAGATGAGACCAATTTTTTTTCAATACCGGCCAGTTGATTTTCCTAGGGGATAGGCTGATCTTGGGGACAAGAAATGCTTCGGTTACAGGCACTTCCAACCCCAATGACGCGATGCGGAATGACACGATTTTTGAATTTATGGTAACGGAATCGTTGAAATTGCCGAAGCGAACACGAAAAGATGGCCCTGACAAATTTAACCTGGCTGCGAGATTGTCTGTGATGAGTGTTGCTTCGCTGCCTGGATCCAAAACGACAAAGGTCTCAGCGACGGATTCGTTGCTTTTAATAGTTACGGGCAGTATGGCTAGCAGTACAGAGCGCAGCTTGTTTGGCGTAGGTGCGTGAATCATTGATACGTTAAGTTGGTCGTTACCTTGTTGTTTCGAAGACGGAAATTGACGATCAGCTCCGTGTAACAGGGTGTTGTGGGCCTTTCCACACTCCTTGCATTTCACGTCAGCGCGGGTGCAGTTTCTTCCGTAGTGACCTTGAACCAGGCATTTGAAGCAATAATTGTTGTCAGCGCAGAGGGCAGCACGCTGGTTAACCAACATGCGCTTGAAGGTGTTGCAGTATTCGAAGCGGTGACCCGGATCCGCGTTGCAGGCAGGACACTTTGGAGTAGCGATCTTGTCTTGAACCCGGTTGGTCAACACCGTCGGGCCACGATAGCCGCTGCTACCAGGTTGACCATAGTTGCTTTGTTGACGTGGGATGAAGTTCGAGGCCGGCTTATTTGCGTTGCTTCCGGGAGTTGAGAGGCGAATTCCACGATATTCTTCTGCCCCAACGGCGATATCGATCCATTTGTCAAAATCTCTTAGCGATGGCAAACTCGGCCTAAGCGAGTAGGCGAATTTACCCCAATCGATTTGCAGTTGAATCGGTAGCTTTGAGGCGAGCGAAGTAATGACAGTAGAATACGTGAACTCTTTTAAGTGCTCATTTGGGACGCTTGATACGGCATCTCGGACATCTGCGGCAAGACTGAAGAGCGCATTGAAATCCCCAGCTTTAAACGGTTGAACCTGAAGTAAGTGCTGATTATGCGCCTGCATGATTAGACCCGGATTTCCATACTTGCTCTCTAATTCATTCCATGCCGTTTCAAACGCGTACGACCCGTTGAAAAGGTGGCCCATCCTCTTGCGGATGTCATCCATTATGCTGTCTTGCAGACCAAGGAGCTTGTATGAGTCCGGAATATTTGCGTCGCGAACGGTAGCGTGAATGCCGTGTGCAAACCTCTGCCATTTGCGTGGGTCCCCGTTGAACTTTTCGACTGCAATTTTAGGCCAGCGACTGGGTGGAGCGAATGATGTTGTTATTTCACAAGACTGTGGCGTTCGAGATGATTGTTCTATTGGATTTATGACGTTCCCTCTTGGCGTTGAAGAATGGATGGGGCTCCCGTCAACCGCTCCCTCGAATGCACCAGCCAGAATCCTTTCACGTTCAATTGCCATTTTGAGATCCTCTTCTTCTCGTTCACTTTGACGGAGCAGATCATCCATTTTGCGAGAGCGCTCTACTCTTTTCCTTTCGAGCTCAAACTCGAGCTCGATTCTCCTCCTTTTTGCCTGGTGGGCCTCGTCAGAGGCGTTTCGGGCGCTTTTGTCTCCATCCAAATTCGAAATTAAAGCGCCAATCGTAGGCTGTTGGGCAGCGGTGATATTACGAGCAGCTTGTGTTCCTCCTATATCGTCCTCATGATTGCGACTTTTGGCAAGGCCCGAGACAATTGGGTTGTGGTTGACGATTTCGTTTTCGGGCACTTCTTCTGCAATTGCCAGCGGAATTGGTTGCAGAACGCGGCTAGCGTTCGAGTCAGTGACATTCCAAGCTGTTCTGTTGGCCACGGCATGGGCATAACCTCCAATGGCAAGCTGCGCTTGTTCACTTAATGCAGCTACTTCTTGAATGTAAGTTTCCGCGGCTGCCTGCTCCTGTTCATCGAGTCCACCCGTAATAACGTATTGATCATTAACTGCGGTGATCCGCTCCAGCACATTTGCGAGAGTTGTCGACAACACTTCGACTTCGACCCGCGACGCTCGCCTGTTGATCATCCCGTGAATTCGCGCGACGAGGTTCGTGTGCTGACGCTTCATGGTTGTTCGTAGCCTGAACAAATCCGCGGCGGCCATCATATCGAGGTTTTCCATGATCCCAGGTCGATAAAGGCGTGGCTAATGATGGTGGTCAGCGAGTTGGTACTTTTCGAGAATTTTGTTCGAATTGAAGGGTTTGTTCGTTTGTAAGTTCGATCTGGGTGGGTGACAGAAAAACGTAATTGGTGGATGTTTGAATCAAAGGGGTTTTGTTCGTGTTCGTAAGTTCGATTTAGGTGCGTGATAGAAAGACGTTATTTGTTAATGTTCGAAATATGGGTACGAATAAGTGAAATGAATTTTTTCGAGATGAAAGGTTTGATAAGCTCGACTTGGTTGGTTATAGAGAGACGCTGCTTTCAAATCAAAAGGGGGAAACAAGAAAAGGATGGTAAAATACGGGTCAGAGGCATCAGGGAGGTATTAGAGGGGCAAGATAAAGGTGGATGGCGGGGATCATTTAGAGAAAGCCGATTCTAACCCGGCGGGGAGAATTGGGTTCCCGTTACAATCATGAAAACAAGCTAATGGAGATCGTATGCAAAACTTTGGTGCTCAGACATAATCATGCTCCTAAACTGGATAGAGATTGCAGAAAGCAGCTCCATACAGCGAGTTTGATATTGTTGTTTTATTTTAAATATATATATATTTTTTTTATTTTTTATTGTTTTTTTTTTATTTTTATTTATTTTTTTTTTTTTGCCTTTATTAAGTCCTTGGACAGGAACAGAAGAATAAAGGGCTGTATTTGAACTTGTTAAATTAAATAAAGACAGAAGCCCGCGTTAAATTAAATAAAATATATCTTGTGCATTACTGTGATGGAACTCAAATACTCCCTTGGAATTCGCTGTCCCTTTCATTATTAAACGTAGTTATCACTAAACCGCCGCGCGGCAGATTTCTCAACTAGAGGTGTAAATGACCATATATCTCTAGTTCAGTACGCCACCACCACCCTTCCGATGCTCTTTCTTCCATTCAAACATTAAAGCAAGAAAATTGCCCCTCAAATTACGAAGACGAGAAAAGAAAGGAAAACAGAAAGCGTAATGGAAAAGGGATGGAATAAGTATGGAGATGCGAAGGTTAGGTGGTAAGAGGCGGAGTTCGATAGACGTCTCTTGTCCTTTCGCGCTCGATTGCAAAAAAAAAGGAAAAATGGGAGTCACGGGAGGAGGTGGGGATCGAAATGTGCCGCATGGCCGTTCGAGATGGACGTTCGTAACAGACATTTTATGCATTTGTTCGATAACTTAGTTAAGACTTGATTACAGAGTTTTGCTAACTTACGAGTGAGAATTCCTCGACGCCGGCACCGCGCGACACGACGCGCGGACACAGTTAAGTTCGTTCCCGGGTTTCGGCACCAATGTGACCAATTGCTATCCGCTTGGTTGAATTAATGTTAACACACACACACAACACCGTGATCAGCGAGTGGGCTGTATTTGACAAACGAAGAGTGGCTCAATACACCTGATAACACGACAATTACAACTCATGTGCCCTCAGCTATATTTTTGAGTCTGCCGTCGCGTCTTCTCTCACCGATCCTGCTCGTCGTCTACTCCCCTCGTTCGCCCTGTTGCCATACCGCCACATCCCCTTTCCTTTGTGCGGATGCACAACAAGTCTTTAAAATCTCAAAGTATCATAAACATGTGATAATATCATAATTTTGTAACCCAGTTATTGTTATTAGACTAGATGTCGTATATCAATTTATACAAATTTTTAGAGATGATATCTATTTTTAACCCTAAAGCTTAACACAGAAATTTAATTACACAAGAATTTACAAATAGGTCCCAACGAGACTCGACAGTAATTAAGCTGTTAACAATTAAAAATCTTTGAATGTGATGAAAACAGATCATGAAAACCAACAGTCTTTACAATATCAAAGTATCATAAACATGTGATAATATCATAATTTTGTAACACAGTTATTGTCATTAGACTAAATGTCGTATATCAATTTATACAAACTTTTAGAGACGATATCTATTTCTTCCCTAAACATTCACACAGAAATTAATATTCACAAGAATTTTCTAATAGGTCCCAACGAGACTCGAACTCGTGATCTTTTGCTTACTAGGCAGGCGCTTTGCCATCTAAGCCATGCGACCATTGATGTAATTGAGCTGTTGACCATTAAAAATGTTTGAATGTGATGAAAACAGATCATGAAAACCAACATTCTTTACAATCTCAAAGTATCATAAACATGTGATAATATCATGATTTTGTAACAAAATTATTGTCATTAGACTAGATATCGTTAATCAATTTATACAAACTTTTAGAGACGATATCTATTTAAACCCTAAAGATTAACACAGAAATTAAATTACACAAGAATTTACTAATAGGTCCCAACGAGACTCAAACTCGTGATCTTTTGCTTACTAGGCAGGCGCTTTGCCATCTAAGCCATGCGACCATTGATGTAATTGAGCTGTTGACCATTAAAAATGTTTGAATGTGATGAAAACAGATCATGAAAACCAACATTCTTTACAATCTCAAAGTATCATAAACATGTGATAATATCATGATTTTGTAACAAAATTATTGTCATTAGACTAGATATCGTTAATCAATTTATACAAACTTTTAGAGACGATATCTATTTAAACCCTAAAGATTAACACAGAAATTAAATTACACAAGAATTTACTAATAGGTCCCAACGAGACTCGAACTCGTGATCTTTTGCTTACTAGGCAGGCGCTTTGCCATCTAAGCCATGCGACCATTGATGTAATTGAGCTGTTGACCATTAAAAATGTTTGAATGTGATGAAAACAGATCATGAAAACCAACATTCTTTACAATCTCAAAGTATCATAAACATGTGATAATATCATGATTTTGTAACAAAATTATTGTCATTAGACTAGATATCGTTAATCAATTTATACAAACTTTTAGAGACGATATCTATTTAAACCCTAAAGATTAACACAGAAATTAAATTACACAAGAATTTACTAATAGGTCCCAACGAGACTCGAACTCGTGATCTCCTGCTTACTAGGCAGGCACTTTGCCATCTAAGCCATGCGACCATTAATGTAATTAAGCTGTTGACAAATAAAAATCTTTGAATGTGATGAAAACAGATCATGAAAACCAACAGTCTTTACAATCTCAAAGTATCAGAAACATGTGATAATATCATAATTTTGTAACACAGTTATTGTTATTAGACTAGATGTCGTATATCAATTTATACAAATTTTTAGAGATGGGGCGCGTCAAGTGGCAAATCAGACGAATCAGGATTTTCCATAAGGCCCTATGTAAAGTGTAGTTCGATCTGATTGCCGCTACGAGGCTTCAAGAAATCAGGTAAATCTAGGGGTGCATTGTTATTGCGGTCCCTACTAGCAGAAAGATAGCGCGTGGTGTGTAGTGCTTGTGCCTTTGAAAAAACACGTCGTTTAAAATGAATATGGAAAATAGAATAGAATGTGGAGTTACGGAACATTTTATTATATTTAATTTTTCGGAAGGGGATATCGGGCTGTATCTCACACCCACCATGATGGACAATCTTAACACGTGTAAGTTAAAATTTTTCTATGTTTTACGTCATTTAGGACCACGAAAATGTGACTGATTTTTTTCTTTCTCATAGATCAGCTATATATTGATGAATTGGTTGAAGGCGTCCAGGAAAAACTGCGTGTCATGCTTCGTGAAGGCATGATCCCACAAAAAAATGGCCAGCATCTGAGCAGAAGTGTCCCACCAGTAATGTCCCTCGAGGTATTATACATACTCATGTTAAGTCAGTTTTAGGTATATTGATTCTTCTTCGTTTCAACTAGCAGAAACTGAGGCTAATGAGGTAGGGGATGGGGTCCATCATGTCACCCAAGGACGAAAAAAGAGACGTGTGGCTCCACCTACACACATGGCTCGGCAGTCTTCTGCCCCACCTGATTACTCAGGATTTTATGGGGACGATGTGGATCCCGATCCTGACCAAATCAACGAGCTTGACGAGGTGTCGAAAATGCCAACAAAAGTCTTGCCTCCTTCGAAGAAAGCTACACCCAAACCATCGATTTCTGGTCCTGTAGAAAGGGAGTCAGAAGACGAGATCGTTGACGGACGGAAATGGAGCCGAGAGGAGACTTTTACGCTGCTAGACATCATGAAGATTATGTTACCTCAGTTTTCCCTGCCAAATGTGAAAAAAGCAACCCTTTGGGAAAAGGTAAGATATTGTTTTGACGTCCATAGTGTATTCAACCATTATTTTCACTATCACACCGTTTTGTAATACATTTCTTATTTTACAGATGGCTGAAAAAATGAAAAAGCAGGGCATATTCAACCGCTCTGACGCAGATTGCAGTGCAAAGTGGCGCAACCTTAAGCAGCGCTACCACAAGCTGACTTCCCCGTTGCAAAATAAGTCCTCCCAACGCCAAGCTGAATGGCCATTCATGGCAAAAATGGATGTGTTATTAAAAAATAATCCTGTCGTCACCCTTGAACACGTAGCAGAGGTTGTTGATGGCGAAGTACGAGAAGCCAAGGTATGTACTGTTTTGGTATGAAACTCTTTTGGTTATTCAACCGTTATTCATACGTTCTTTTTTAGGGTATAACACCGGCCGTCCAGAAAAGAAACTTTGAGGATTCCTGCCCTAAGTCGGACTGGAAGAAGCTGCTTTTAGATGCCGAAAGAAATAGAGGTGAATCTCTAAAGGCTCTAGTTGCAACCCAAAAAGAAAAACTTGTCGTGTATGGCCGCCTGGCAACGGCCGTAGAAGGGCTGTTAAAGAACGCAGAAGAAAAGTAATGCGCTCTTTTTCCTATCCTTTTGATTTAAAGAAACTCAGAAGTGATCTCAGTTGAAGATGATCTCAGTTGTAATGTTTCAGTTGCTCACTGTAAGAAAAATTTCTGTATTTTCGTTTAAGAAAAATAAATGCATTTTTTTCAATGATTCCTCGTGTCGAGCTGCAAAAAAAAACCATGAAAAGAGATTATTGAGTCATTGATGTATTTTCTTCAGAATTCCAGCATAGACGCTATTCGGTCACGTTTTGCTTTGCCATTCAACCTATTGTTGTTGTCTTCATAGAAGTGATCTTCGTTTTCATCAACTTCCGCGCCTTGCAAAAGCCCCTGGTCGATTCCATCTATTTCGATGACGAAGTTGTGGAGACAGCAAGCAGTTATGATAACGCTGGGAATGAGGTCCAGCCGTAGCATGTATAAAAATTTTAGTCTCCGCCATTTATTTTTTAATAACGCAAATGCGCGTTCTATGCATGCCCGGTCACTATTCAAAGTGCGGTTGAACCTGCGACGCGTCTAATCAAAGTACATAACAAAATTAAACGGTAGTGCAGGTACCAAACAATGGTAGAAGAACAGATATGAATACTTACTTCGGTTAACCTCGTTCTTGGGTATGATTTCATGAGGTAATCAGAAAGCGGATAAGCCTGATCTCCCAATATATGATAACCAGTTCCTGTAATTGAATGTAACGCTTAGTAGTAAAATAATGTAGTGCGATAATACTATAATACCCCCAAGTATTTGCGGTAGCTGTCGTCCTAATGCGCTATTCTCAAACACACGGGCATCGTGCATGGAACCCGGCCAGCCCGTACTAACACTGGTGAATTTAAGACTTTTCGTGCTAGTTGCTTGCAAAATAACTGCACAAAATTTCTTTCGGCATGTGTAAGCAGCGAAATGCTGCATTGGCTGATAGATTTTGATTAAAGTGCTGTCCACGACGGCTATGAATGACAGGCACAACAGATTTGAAACTTGGAGGCCCAATGAATGAAAACAAAACAGCAAATTAACTAACCAATTGTGTAGGGAAGCGAAAATTGCTCAACGACATCCACCAGTTGGTTACGTTGCGGCCATGTAATAAAATTAGTTGAATTAGCTTTAATAATCAGGCAATTGGTGAGAAATATAAAATGGGCATCACCTGTAGGACGTCAAATTTATTACATGCAGTTTCTTGCACAACTAAATTTGCCTTTTCTTACCTTTCATCATGCCAAATCTATCCCCAATTGCACGGAATGAATCTTGGTTTCCCAGTGTCCATATTGTTAAGTATAGTTTCACATCAGGTGGGACGTAAGCTACTTTTGTAGTCACCTCTGGAAATGTTTCAAATCGCCGTTTAAGTTCCTGAATGTGCATATCAGCAATTCTTAAATGCATCTAAAGATGTACATTAATTAATATTCGTAATACCTGAAATGCCGTTCGTGACATCCTAAAATGCTGTTTAAACAATTCGTCTGTGTACCGTTCGACGGTATATTGGATATAATTGGTAATCCCAACAAAACTTGTAGGTCCCAGACGATGGTTCTGTATTGCCAAAAACAACGCTAAACTAGGCGACAATTCATTCACGATCACTTCGATTTCATCGTCTTCTTCGTTCATCATTTCTAAAAACACACTAAGAATCGCTATTAGTTCCCTCATTGTTTTCCTAAATTTTCCCGTCTGCCCATACAAAAATAGGCAACGCTGTGTACCTAGAAACAGCAAGCAGACCGTCTAGTGGAAAATCAGTGTAATCAGAGCAATCAGACGAATCCTGATTCGTCTGATTCGCCACTTGACGCGCCCCAGGATACTGTACATACAAATTTAAAACTATTGTTTATTTTCGTTGATATATAATGCACAACCAAGTACAGCTGACCTAACGTTTAGTTTAAAATCAAAACAGCGACGCAAAAATTACGAGGGGAGGGAAGGGTTTATCACGTGATGATTCTAGCCAATCAGGGAATGGTACATGCCCTAAGGCTGACGAAGGCCAGTTCAAGATGTATTGAACGTTCATCGGAGGCCAAGTTGAATACAGTCTACTAAATGAAATACCACAGTGTTGTATGGTCAAAAATAATATTTAATATTTAATGATTTATTAATTACTTTACTTGCGACATGATGTTTAATAAAAATTTTTATAAATCTTATAAAATATATAAATACATTTCATAGCTATTAACATTATTTACATCAATTAACATTACTTTATTATAAAGTATGTTAGTTGATAGTAGAGTAAATTGATTGTAAAGTAAATTCAAAACACAAGGAGAACTAAACTAAAATAAAATGAGTACAATCGAAAAGCAAAAATTGATGTCAGAATTAAATAAAACTCTATTGGAAAAAGTAATCGACTTACAAAAAAACAGTTTCAGATAACTGTACAAAAAAAATTATACAAGGTATTATTAACTCAATGTTTACGTAAACCAATTTTTGAAAAAATTTTACTCGCTTTCAGGAAGATAGCTTAAAATAAAAAAATAATTTGAGGAATCAGAACTAAATAGGGTAGATAGGTTTAGTATACAGTAAAAATATTTAAAATTAACTTAATCAATAATATGCAATAATAGAAACAAGTAGAACTCATAGAAAAAGAAAACGAGAAACTGAAATTAAAACTTGAACAAAAGGAATCAGGTAATAAATATTTATAACTATTACATATTTCTAATAATATATTATTTACATTTATATTTAATTTATATTTACAGAAATAAAATACATGAAATCCGAACAATTAAAAACACATCTTGATGAAAACCAAAACATTGACAATCAAGAAGTGAACCATACATCAAGTATGAATATTGAGATGAATGATAATTCATCTGAGATAACTATTAAAAACTATGAATTACCGGTAATAAAACTTTGGATAAAATCTATCTTACCCGATCAAAGTTATTTTGTTTTTACTTTACTTGTACTGAATTCAGAGACACAAATACAAATAGAACGGTAATATAAATAGAACGGTTCATCTGCATCTACTGGTTGACAGACTCACAATGTTGCGAAACATAGTAAGGCAATGTTTCCAATAGCAATATGTATTAAATGGTGCAATAATCAGCAAAAAATGTATGTAACATAGTGTTGGGTAGCTCAGTGGTATAGCCCTGTATTGCTGAGTATGATATATGGTTCAAATCTAGGAAAAGTAACATAATTTTATTTAATTATATATGTGGAGTTTATGTGTAATATGACTGTTTATGTGAAGTAAAGTTACTTTATACCTTACTAATCATCAATTATTATACTTAAAAAACTAAAGTTTAGGAAAAAAGTTTAGTATAAGTTTAGTAAAGATTAGTAGTAGTATTTCTATATCTTGTCTGACAAACATGTAGTTAAGTAATACTTCACTAATTTTATTTAGGGAAAGCCAACCAGACCAACAATAAAAACGTTAAAAAATATACTTCGATCAGGTTTGAACCCAATACTTCAGTATTACTCAGTGTGCCCACTTGCTTGGTAGTCGAAATCCCCAAACAGTTGCCAGATTTTCGGAAAAATCACCATTCGCCAAAGTCAAAAACACCAAAAAATCACCACCAAATTTTTTTTAGTTTTTAATACAAAAAAACGTTTTAAAAGGTTGAAAAGCGTTAATTCTTGTTGATGTATCAATTAAAACACACTCAAATTAAAGTTACAGGTTAAACATTGCTTGTTAGTGTTAAAAACAATTTCTAAATTTGGTATTCTGTGTTAACGAATGAGGGAAAACGGCGCACTATTCATGGATAATTGGTGCGTTCGATTTAACATTTTTGGCAAGACAAGACAAGACAAGTTCTTTTGGAAATTGGATTTTTGAAGCTGACTTTTCTTCATTCAACATCCAAAATTTTGCTTTGAGAATTGCATCAGTAGTAGGAGTCTCCTGCCGATTTTGCTTATCATCCTTGACTTCCTTCAAATGACTAAATACCCTCTCGGCTGATGCGTTACTAAATGGCAAACATAACAAGAGGTACATGCACTCAGTTAGATTAGGGAAAACGGGTTCACCGCAAGGATTTAGAGTAGAGAGAACTGCTTTCCAATAATCGTCAACTTTCATATTATACAACGCATAGCGATCTGTGACGCCAAAGTGAGATAAGGGCAGACTTGCGTGTTTCCTCCATTCGCTGTCAGCCAAATTAGGATCACAAGATTCCTTCAATTGTGGGAAACGTTTGAAAACTTCAGCAAGTGAGGCAGGATTCAACTTTCGGGCATTCTTCGGTTGTACTAGACTAGAAAATTCGTAGACTTCGTCCTTCAGGTCAAAACGCTAAGTGACTTTTGAATAACCAGTTTGGTAAAACTTTCTGAATGATTTCAGAAGTAGATTGAATGGCTGAAAATTCTGCTCAAAGGAAACGTTGCATGTCATCTTATAATTTAGCTTGTACGCTGCCTCGTTAGCAGGAGTTCGTGACTCTTTAGGAAAAGCCTTGTCTGCAGATTTCAAGCCGTCTTCTTGTGCCTTAATTTCAGCTTCTTTTCTTTCTTGGGAAAAATAAACAGTGTTCTTAAACGCCGATTTCGGCTTTGATTTCAACTCAAACATGGTTTCAGTAGCCTGTAACCCTAAAAAAATCAAAAGATTTTAGGAAACACTAATAGCACAGACAACGAAGTGGAAGACTGCGATCGCCTATACTGGCCAAAGGGCGATGCTCGTGACTGCCACCAGGTTCGCGTCGTATGTTCTAGGCCCGTTTCTTAAAGAATTTTATTATGTCCCTACTGATCAGATGCTTTACACACCCGGGGTTTGTGAGGAAACTATTGCATCCAATTTTTTTATTTTTATTTCTTAATCACCTGTAGCCCTTTGTAAAATCCCTTGAATTATTTTATAATTTATGTATAACTTAGCGGGTAGGAAATAAATTAATGTTCAACACACCCTTTTCAACAATTTTTTCTTCTATTTATTATAAATCGTGAAGCGCTGTACTTATATGTCAAATCGGAATAAAGCCTAAATTGGGCGCGAATTGGTAGGGGCATAAGTTATAGTCTAGCACTCAGTGGCACTCCGTTGTCTGTGGTGAGAGCAAGTAGCAGAGGTATTAGTAGATATAAATTTTTTTTTCATACCTGACCAATTAATACTCTGTTGTATATATTGGAGATGCCAAAGTGCTTTGTAGTCGGTTGCCGTAATGGACCGAAAAAATTATGTTTAGATAGGTCTGCAGTGTTTAATGCAGATATTCATCAAATAAAGCCAAGATTTTTTTACATCCCTAAAGATGAAACATTAAGAAAAACGTGGGAAAAAAACCTGCCTAATAGTGAAATGCAACTGAAGACCACATCAAGAGTGTGTGAGGAGCACTTTGTACCCGAAGATATCATCAAATGTGATGAAACCATTATTGATGGGAAAGTGCATTCCATTCCACGACAAAATTGGAAATTGAAAATAGGTGCTTACCCAAGAATCTTTCCATGTAAGTGTTAATTTCTGCTTCAAGGCTATGTGTGTTATTCATTATTTCACATTTTTATTCACATAGCGTCAGCAACATCTGTAGTACCATTGGTACAAAGAAAACCCCCTTTGGAAAGAAAGCCGCTCAGTGACATTACAAGTACGTACAAAGGATTTTGTCCTTCACATATGAAACCTGCAAAAAAAAAGAAAGACTCGCAGCTGTCACTAAGAACACTGTTCAAGAGATTGAAGTTGGTGTTGTTGAATCCTTAACCGTTCCTCAATTGTAAGTAACTGAAGCTGCATTGTTAGAGACCAATGTCTGTTTCCTGCAAAGTGATATAGACAGCATAACACTTCCAGCAAGTACGTGGAAAAGGGGAAGCATAATTGATGGTTGTGTTAATTACTTTGATATTCAAGAAATCGTAAACACAGTTACCATTCAAAAACTTGCTTCTGTGGATTTTACAAATCGAAGTTTCAAACAAACAATCATCAATCGTGAGCTAACTGAAACAGCTGAGAATAAAAACTCGTTCAATTCATTGGCACAAGTTGAAGAACTATTAAGAAATCTTCATAATAGAAGAATTTGCCCTGGAATCAAAAATGATAAAGAAAAACATTTAAACCAATCAAATGGTTTAATCCGCAATGGAAAATTAGTTGACGGAGTTTGGCGTGCTGATAAGTAAGTTCTTTCATTTAGATAATCATTATTTGTTACCACTTTACATGTTTTTAACTGGTATTGTTACATTTCCAGATGCACCCTCATTATTAGCTCTTTTAAACTTAACAAAAGGAAATCGTGTATTCCTAAGAGACGCCTTTGAGGCTGTCTTGGTTACATTATCTGCCGAAAAATTACCATTAATTGGTTGTACGGTACACCAAAAAGAGCTGATGACAGCTGTAATCTTCCAGTACCTTATTTTACGATTTCGATGTTTTGCAAAAAAAAAAAATGATTGCTATTGTTGAAAAAAAAAACTGAAGCACACGCAAGAATGAAGACAAAAAAAATTACAAAATTTAATAGGCGATGATTAAATTGTTATTATAAACATCAACTGATTGTGATACAGAAATAAATTACATGTGATAAACATCTACGTTATATTTTTTTTTGGAGAAAACTAGAAATTAAATAATTAATCAAACTAGAAAACAACTACATTGACTGGGTTTGAAACTCTTGCACTTCGCGCACAATTTAGGATTTGACATATAAGTACAGCGCTTCACGATTTATAATAAATGGAAGAAAAAATTGTTGAAAAGGGTGTGTTGAACATTAAATTATTTCCTAACCGCTAAGTTATACCTAAATTATAAAATAATTCAAGGGATTTTACAAAGGGCTACAGGTGATTAAGAAATAAAAATAAAAAAATTGGATGCAATAGTTTCCTCACAAACACAGGGTGTGTAAAGCATCTAATCAGTAGGGACATAATAAAATTCCTTAAGAAACGGGCCTAGAACATACGACGCGAACCTGGTGGCAGTCACGAGCATCGCCCCTGAGCGTCCTCTCAGTCTTATGGGGCTGATCGCAGTCTTCCACTTCGTTGTCTGTGCTAATAGGATCAAGTATTACCAAAACAATTTAAGGCACTGCTTTGCCGTAATCAGCTCTACTAACCTAGGTAGATTTGTTCCAAAGGGACATACTCATGGCAGTCTAAATGATCAAGACTGGACAGACAAGACATGTGTTCTTCAACGTATTCCGTGTTCATATAGCTCTTAGCCAATGAAACGAGTAGAGACTCAATCGCAGGTTTTATCACATGAATGAGAGGCTTGTTGGACTGGAATAATTCATTCAGTTCAGTAAAAAGAGAAAGTCCTGCCGATTTGAAAAAAGAATTAAATATGCTGATTAGTAATGTTCAAATAACTGAGGAAATTTGTTTTTGTTTTACCTTGTATGAAAAACTCAAGAAGAATTTTAGTAAAAGGATCTTGCAAAAGAAACAAAATTCTGTTGTATTTTTCTGTGGGGTTTTCAGCAACCTCAGAAATGAAATGTAAAATTAAAGCGTCATATTGTTGGAGAATGCGGACAGCGCGGTTTTTAAAAGTGAGCCAACGCGTTTCTCCGGGCTTGAGAATTTCCAACTCATCAAGTTTGAGAAATCTAAGACACTCCTTTAATTTATCTCGCCTGTCACGACTATTGCTGAAGTGGGCAGGAATAGCATGTAGAAGTTCAATAAGTTCTGGAGGCAAGGCCTAATAGGAGTGCTTTGCACATAAATGAAAGTTGTGACAAGTACATTTGACTGTTGCGAGCTTGGGGAAACGGTCTCTCAGCAATGTTGAGACTGATTTGATTCTTCCAAAATTCACATTGCATGTATCAGCTGAAAACCCAACAAATCGTGCGGAAGAAATTCCGTGTTTTTCCAGCCTTGAAAGAATACAGTTAGTCAATCCATCTGCAGTCCCATCAGAAACATCCACTAGATCGAGAACATCGAATTGCAGCTTTCCTTTTTCAAGGCACCACTGGCAAACTACAATAACCATTTTAGTTTTGATAGACACGTCCGTGGTTTCATCGAATATAATGGAAAAATATTTGTTCTTCAGTTTACTTGCTGTTTGTTGTGTACAAAATTTTCCAAATCCTAAATAGTTTAATAGTATAGAAAGAAATTATCAATTAGTTTTCATAGTAAATTAGTAATACAAATTACGTATAACGTATTCTACCAACCTTCTCTTATCAAGTTGCCTGCTTTTGTATATCCTAATGTGGCTTTCTTGAATATGGGATCATTTCCTTCTGTCGGCATCACTTCAAGCATTCCTTGAGCAGAACACACTGATTGACTATTTTCACATATATGAGCCAAAATTCGTACTTCAAGATTAGTGATACGATCCCTAAGTGGAGATGCAAAATTGGCTAAACGATCGTGTTGCTTAAGCAACTCTGGGAACTTTTCCATATTCTGTTTGTGTTGGGTACGGTCAACATGTTTTTCTAAATCTCCCTTATGATTTTGATAAAACAACGCACAAGCTCTACAAAATACTTGATTCTCTCCAGTCTGTGGATTGAGTTTCAGTATTAGCCACTTAGCAAATTTTGGATGCTTATTCTCATTTAGCCAATCTGGATTAAACTGTCTTGGTTTTTTTTAGGATGACTTACTGTCCTAGAGATATAACATAACAAATTACAAAGTTTTAACAATTACACACCGATTCAAATTAATTAGTCTAACTATATTCTCCATTACTTGAGTTTTCTTTCGCTTAGCCTGGCCCTGGCTTGACGAAACTTCCTCGACTTCGTCAGAGGACTCAGAGCTCATTTTGAATTAGTTGTAAACATTAAACAACCATATATACTTATATAGACTAGCACTAGCACAGTAGCACCACTAGCAATGTTGACATTGGTTAGTTGTGTGGTCTTGCACTTGCAGACAGTGTCGCCAGTGTGCTACAACTCCCTACAAGGTACAGTATCCTCCACAAAAAAGAGGCACCCCCCCGGTAGCCCAAAAAATAAAAATTACTTATGAGCGCTAGATGGCATAGTGTTTAATTGCAAAATACAAACAAAAAAAAGCATGCAACTTTTTTTTTCTTTGTTTTGACTGCAAAAACGAGACGGTTGCCATAATTTCAGTATTTTTTGCTCCGAGCAAAATTTGGAAAACGGAGAATTCGAGAAAAAAGTCGGGGAAAGGCTAACCTCTGAATTGTTACCTTTCCCCCACCCCGACTTTTTTTTCAGTTTTCCGTTTTCCATATTTTCTCGCAACATGAAAACTTATTGGTTACAGACGATTTTAAAAGACGGATAAAATTACAGCATTTAGAAAATAAATCTAAGAAAACATAAAAAAAAAATTTTTTTTTAAAGAGGATTTATTTAATTTGAACAAACTGACAAATGAAATATGTTTAATATTTCTTCCACCAGCCGATAGCTTTAAAGCATAATTGAAGTCTTTTTGACATTCGCTAATTTTTTACGATAAGCGTTTTCAGTAAGATTTTGCCAAGCGGTCTGTGTATGGGCAAAATCTTCTTCTTTGTTTCCGGAATCATTCGCGTCCGTCGAAATCACACAGCTTAAAATGGTTGCCATGGTTTCCAATAAGTTTTCATGTCGCGAGGAAATATGGAAAACGGATAACTTGAGAAAAAAGTCGGGGTGGGGGAAAGGTAACAATTCAGAGGTTAGGCTTTCCCCGACTTTTTCCTTTAATTCTCCGTTTTCCAAATTTTGCTCGCAGCAAAAAATACTGAAATTATGGCAACCGTCTCGTTTTTGCAGTCAAAACAAAGAAAAAAAAAGTTGCATGCTTTTTTTTGTTTGTATTTTGCAATTAAAAACTATGCCATCTAGCGCTCATAAGTAATTTTTATTTTTTGGGCTACCGGGGGGGTGCCTCTTTTTTGTGGAGGATACTGTACAAGCTACAACTACCCCATCGGTTGCCAAGTTTGGTTAATTAAAATTTTAAAAATTAAAATCTCAACCTTAAATTTGAGCAACTTAAATAAATTTTTTTTTGATATCCAAAAATTCCAAAAAAATACAAAAATCACCATTATTTTCTGACACCATTTGAACACCATCAGACAGCCCGAAATCACCAAAATGGTGACAAATCACCAAAAGTGGGCACACTGGTATTACTGATATACGATTATCGATAAGGTATCTAATTATTCCCATCTACTGGCCAAAAATAATACTGCGTACATGATTGTATCGATAAAATAAACATGGTAAACCTAATTTTTTTAATGATTTTGAAAAGGGATTGTGAGTTGTGGTAACAACGGTACTACCAACAAACCTCAAACAATGAAGCAAAAAAAAATAATAGGTTTTCTAATTTTCATCGATAGTTATCAACAAGAACTTTATGCCGGCGAGAATTTGAGAGAATGTAGTCAGCCCTAGCCTTAAGGTTAACATTAGCATTAACATTAGGTATTACATTAGAGTCGTAGTTCAAATCCAGAAACGGCTTTATATTTTTATCGTGATGATTGAAAATAAATTTTTAACGCATTTGAAAGCCAGCAGACGACAGAAAGATTAGATTTTTGTTTACAATTTGTATCGATACTACCCAACAACCATAAATGTTTGTTATGCTACTCGTTATCTATAGAGTGGTGGTGCAGTGGTATAATACTAGGGTAGTAATAGTGAGGCATTGGGTTCAAAACTGATCAAAATATATTTTTCAACGTTTTTATTGTTGGGAAAACCTTGCTTAAATTTTGTTGACGGGATTTTAGAAATTGGTTGCACAGCAGACCTATATTTTTTGAATTCTAAGGTTTCTAATTGTAATTTAAATTGGCAATTGATTTAATTTTAAAAGAATTATTATTTGCGGTGGCAACCCTGATATCAATAGTAAAAAATTTGCTATCCAACGTTAACTTCAACTTTAAGGCACCCAGCTGCTGTCTCAAGTAAGTAGCAGCCGGTTTTGGAGTCTAAGACACTCCTTATGTGTCGTTAGATGGTATTTTGATTGCGGTGTTAGTCCTTTTGTATGTTGTGCGTTTACTTCTTTCTTGGGAGTGTCTAGGCATTTGCGTCTTGTCAGCATGGTTCTTCGTCTACATTTCCAACACCATTTCTCGCGTGGTTTTTGTTTTGAGTGGGATTAGAAAGGTTTGTTTTGTTGTGTTTTTTGTATTGTTATGCAATTTTTTTTTTGCGTGTGTTTTTGTTTTGTTATGTTTTTGTTTTCTTTACAGTTTATTGAGGATTTCTGTTTCTTTTAAAAAGGTTATAAGTGCGTTTTGAATTGTTTTTTGAAGTGCTAGGGTGATGTCTTTCTGGAGTCCCAGGATTATTCTTAGGGAGAATGGTTGTTGAATGGAGGTGAGTTTTAACTTAAGAGTTTCTCTTTCTTTTTTGTACATACTACAATCTATCATAATATGTTCTACTGTGTTATTTACATTACAGTTCAGGCAACGAGGGTCCACCGAGTCATCTATCCTACTCATGATGTAGCTAATTTTGTTGTGGCCCCTCCGTAGTCTTTGTAGCTTCCTGAAGATTCCAATTGGTGTTTCTAGGTGCCAGGGCAAGGGACCTAGTTGGGTTCTTCCTGTTTGGTTTATCCGTTCTTTGCTATCTGTTCTTGTGGTAAGATCTGTTATAATATCCTTTTTAATGATCAGCCTCATGTTATTAACCATATTTTTCCAGGAATAGGATTGGTTGTGGATGATGTTTTTTGAGAGGTAGCCCGCCTTGGCAAGATGGTCAGCCTTTTTATTTCCAGAAATTCCTACATGTCCCGGAACCCATAACTTGTGCAGGTATCTTCCTTCTTCCCGCAGTTTCATTTGAAGGTACATCATTTTCTTACCAACTGGATCTGAATTATCTCTGCTAAATTGTTAGTTGTAAGGCTGCTAGAGAGTCGCTGATTATTATTGCTCGCTGGTCTTTGGATTCACTGTGAAGAAGTATTGCTCTTTCAATGGCGTGAAGTTCTGCCGCTGTAGACCAGCATAATCGTGAGATTTTACAGCTTTCTTCTAAGTTTTTGTTAGGGCAGTATATGCGAAAACCAGCTAAGTTTGAGTCTGGATTTATTGATCCATCCGTGAAGTAGGTTGGGGTTTTAGGCGGAAACTTCGACATAGTCTCAATGTATATCTGCTTCACGCGAGTATGTCTGTATCTGCTACTTTCTTCGTGATCGGAAGTTTTTTAAAAGGGAAGGATTCACTTTGCAAAGGTGGTGTTCTGGGGGCATAGTCCTGAATCGGTACACTCTCAGTTTTCAGGGGATATTCTAATCTTATACGTTGGTTATCCGAGATTCGAATACCTCTTAGCTAGAATAGGTCTGGTAGATGGTCTTACCTATTCTAAATCTTCGACTATCTATAAGACAATCCTTATTCGAAATAGAATACCCTTCGTACTTCCGGGTATTCGAAGATCGAGTTTGAATAAAACGCCCCCTCCGTATTCGAATTCGAATACCAGGTATTCGAATTTTTGCATCAGCGTCAGTAAACGTTGCCATCCAAGAGATATTTATCAATAAAAATCATTTTAAAATACAGAATACTGGATAGAAATCCCACAAATAATTCTTAGACACCGGGATTTGATTTAATATAACAGATTTAGCAATATTGAAACAATAAATATTTTTTGTCAAATCTAATTTGAAATATGGCAAACATCCAGCATGCAAAAAAGTTAATGACGGTCGTCAGTGCAGACAATTTTGACAGTTATGTGATTGAGGGCTTTAATGGAATCTAAAACTTGTATCTCAACTTTATCTGCAGAAGACCTGCGGTTGCATCTCCTGTCGACTAACAAACTGCCGGCTGGAATTCCAGAAAAATTGCTAGGTAATATCTATGTAGTAGGAATCTATTTTAAGTTGAACATTTTCTGTGCTGTGTGTTTGTTGGTTGGTGAGACCCTTTTCCAAAATGTCCATTGATTCTTTTAAATGCTTTTTATGTTCAGTTATAGTTAAAGGCAATTATTCTCAACTGACAAGTCACTTGAAACTTTTTCATGGCTTCCTTAAAACAACAGGTCATAGTAACAGAACTTTGTATTGTGGGAACGCTGACTGCAAGGCTGGCTTCAACAGTTTTGCTAAATATAGAGACCACGTTATCAATTGTTTAGTTAAAGATCCACAACCAGATGTTAGACAAGTACTTCCTGATGTTTCTTTTCAACATATCGAACCAGGAGTAACTGATTTCGATGTTAGTGATCCTTTACAGCAGGACAGTTTTCACCAAGCGAATGCAACAGCAGATAAAACAACTCAGAGATTAGCTAGATTCTTTCTTGAATTGAGGGCCAAACACAATGTTAGTCATTCTGCCATTGATTTCATTGCTAAAAATATTGATACTATCTTTAAAGATGTTGCTCAGTTTTGTGATTTAGAAACAAATTTGACATTAACCAACATTGAAAAAGCCACTAGCAAATTGAATTCTCACCAGAAAAGGATTCGTTATTTTACCAGTAATATGGGATTTGTAGAACCAGTCGCGAAGTGCGTAGGCCATAACAATCAACCAGAACTGACTGTAAATAGTAGAGGGGAAACTCAGCCTAGAAAGAATACCTTCCAGTACATCTCTATTAGGAAAACGTTGAGTAGATTATTTTCTAATGCTGAATTTTACAATAAATATTTTAGTGAATCTCCTAGTACTGATGGTTTTCTTCGTGGCCATCGTGACAGTTCTCATTTCAGGAATCATAAATTGTTTTCCAAAGTAAAAAATGCCCTTCGTTTACAAATATTTTTTGATGAATGTGAATCAACTAATCCTTTGGGCTCCAAAACTAAGAAACATGAACTTGGAATGTTCAATTTTAAGATTTTAAACCTTCCTGAGTGCGAAAACTCCCTATTGAGTAATATACATTGCTTTGCTGTTTGTAATAGTAAGGATTTAAAAGACTCTGAATTCCGGTTTGTTATTGATGAATTCATGAAAGAAATTAAATTACTAGAGTCTGACGAGGGAATGCTTCTTGATATTCCAAGCAAACCTGGTTTCAGGCTCCGAGGTGCTGTTGTAAATGTTTGTGCAGATTCAAAAGGTGCCCATCAACTCTTTGGGTTTGCTGGGACTTCTTCAGCCAAATTTTGTCGTCTTTGTTTAATTTCTCGTTCAGATTTGATTAAAAGTTGTAAAGTTGGAATTTTAAGAACCAAGGAAAATTACAATGCAGCCATAGAAGAAGCAAAGATCAGCAAAGACAACATTCCGTTGAGTGGAGTACAATTCGACAGCCCTCTAAATCAGTGTAGGTATTTGCATGTTGCAGAACATACCGTCCTTGATTGCATGCACGACTTTCTGGAAGGTATAGTTCCGTTTATAATTAAGCTTGTCTTTTTCGTTTACGTAACCAACTCTCATTATAAAATAACAGCAGACCTGCTAAATAGTAGACTGCAGAGGTTCGCGTTCAGTTTTTATGATCAAAGTAACAAACCTTCCCCAAAATTTAAGACCAATCTGTTGCGAAAAAAGGTAACTATAACACGAAGCAACGGGCATCACAGAATTGGTGTTTAATTCGAATGCTTCCTCTTTTAATTGGTGATTTGATCCCGGAAGGAGACGAATATTTTTCCTTGATTCTCATTTTACTAGAAATAATGGATATTGTTTTT
This sequence comes from Daphnia magna, assembly GCF_020631705.1. Classification (NCBI taxonomy): domain Eukaryota; kingdom Metazoa; phylum Arthropoda; class Branchiopoda; order Diplostraca; family Daphniidae; genus Daphnia; species Daphnia magna. The sequence continues at coordinate 9,415,299 of NC_059188.1, forward strand.
GCACCTAGTGTTTCAATTGAGCAGACTATTATTCTAGAAGATCTTATTAACCAAATGTATTCAAGGTTTCATTCATTATTTCCATTGACTAGACCTATTAACAAATTCCACCATATGGCACACTATCCAGCAGCTATCCGGACTTATGGTCCAGCTGTTGGATATTGGTGCATGAGATATGAGGCTTACCATAATAGTTGTAAACGTGTTGCACATATAAACTGTAATTTTATTAACATTCCAAAATCAGTTGCTTATCATCTGCAAACGATTTCCTGTCACAATCTATTAACTAATGATTTATTTCACGATGATATTCCCACGGTCGGTCCCAGGTCAAAAAAAAACTTAGTTAACAGGCAAGAAGACTCAATCACTGATGGAAATAGTTCTTTAAATCTGGATTCAAACGCAACTGTTATAAGATGGGTAAAGTTTAAAGGCTGGCATTACCGACCAGGAACCGTAATATTACTAAAACACAGCTTTGAAAATCTTTCGGGGTATCCGGAATTCGGTAAAATAATAAAAATTTTGTCAGGAGGCCAGGCAATTTATTTTGTTGTTACAGTTTTAGAGACCATTACTTTCAACCGTCACTTTCATGCCTTTGAATTACAACCTTATTTTCCTGCTAAATCTATTATGATTGCACATGATAATTTGAGACCAAATGTTGCTCCAACATGGTTATTAAAAAGTTTTAATGTTTCCGAAAATGTCTCTTACGTAACTGTTCGTTATTTTGTCTAAAATTAACATATTTCTCATTCCTTTTAAATAGCTGCTGATATTGATGGACAGTGCCTTCTCTGTTTAGATGAAGCAAATGTTGAAGTACTTCAACTAACACTGGGACACAAGATGAAACTGCTTAGTTTCATAAAAACAATCAAAAGTCAGCAGCCCCAAGAGCAAGAAAAGGAATCTACTGGAATTGTGGCTTGTGATCCAACGATAGAATACGAACCAATCGTCAACGAGAATCAGATACTTGATATCATTGTGACGGACCAACCTTCAAATAACAATGTATTTCGTCACTACATATTTACTTCTTGCTTTTTCTAACTGTTGGAATTTTTACTTTACTTGTAGGTGATTGATTTCAACGTCATCGACATTTTAAATGCGACCGACGAGGGGAAAGTAATTGTGCAAAACTACCTGGAACGACTTGAGGCTTTCATTACTGAAAAAGAGCGCATCACAATTGTTCAGATCCTAGTGAATCGCTTAGTGACATTGACTGGAAAACTCGACTTATTTCCCCCGACGGAGAAAAGAAAAAATCTTGGTGAAGCCATAGTGGCTGCGTTTCCTTGCCTGGGAATCAACGTGGATGGCAAAGTGTTTTCTTGTCATTTCTATAATCAAACAACTGGATCTGGTTTTATTGAGACAAGGCTGAAAAGACTGAGGGAAGTTCATCGTGAAGAACCACGCCGGAAGAGGCCAACACAGGACTCTTCTCCAATCCAAAAAAACCGCATGTCACGAAACGGCCTCATGTAAAGAAAAATGCCGACTACATCTTCAATGAAGTCGAATGCCAGTTTAAGGTTTATTTTTTAAATAACATTCAATCCACAATAAAAGCTTTAACTTTGTTTATATTTACAGGTTGAATGGTTGAAGAGTCATCCGCCTGGAGGAGATAATGACACAGTCATCATTGAGTACAGCAAGGCGACTTTTGGGTATCGCCAAAAAGAAATCAAACAAACTCTGACTGAACCTGGTCTCATCATGAAAGAATATCCCCGCTTCAAGGACTTCCAAAATGGATCTCTGGTAATGTGCTACAGCAATACGTTCGAGATGTTTCAGCTAACTTATTTTTATTCCTAAAGTTTCAGGTAGAATTTCAGTTACTCTATCCCGATGCCAAGAACTTCGAAAAAGTCTTTAAAGAAAAATTCTTATTTAAAATATTGGCTCTGGCTAATAAAAAAACATTGACATTCCTGACTGCCCTGACGGTAAGTTGATTATAGTCTACTTTTCGAGTTAATTTGTCATTTTTCACGAAATACCTTTTAACAGAATGTCTTAAGGCCGTTTTCGTGTTACTAAAGCTGACTCCAAGCATCGTTAAACTCCGAAAAGTTAATTTTCGTTTGATTACGGAACGACTGATAGTCTTTTTAAAGGCAATTTTCTTTTCAGTTTAAAAGTTTACTCTTTTTCGTCTTTATTTATAACTATAGCAATTTTTTATTGTGTTGTGTTTACAGGATAATGCTGACTTGATTCAATTAAGCGAAACGCGAGACCCTCATTTGAAGCAGCCATTCATCTGCTGCATGGGAACGATGGAAACTCCTACAAACTTCTGGATTGTTATCGATCGTGATATAATACTGTGTGGTAACGACTTTGCAACTGCTTTCGTTAACTTGTTTTGCTCGTTTTATGCATTTAATTTAAATTTCCCTCAGTATTTGGAATCATTTTATGGATTTTTTGAGGAATGCGTTTTCGATATTAAAATTCCTTCTCCCTCAGTAACAGCCTTTAGAGCATCCCTAGAATGTTTAAGAGACCTACAAGGCTAAATTGCAATGCTAACACAATCGAGCTTAAAAGTGAATGGCGCCCACTTTTATAAAAGTGGGCGCTTTCAAGCTTATAAGCTTGATTGTGTCATCATGTGCAATGATGTTTATTTTTAAGTTGAGGTGTTCCAAAAATGCAAATACTGTTGTCTTATTTTGTTCTCCTGTTCTTTATAATAACAAACTGGGTTTTTTATGATAAAAAATTTGTTGTATTTGTATAAATGTTGTCTTGCACCGTTGTAGTATGCTCCTTCCCATGGCCTAATCTCAGATGAATACAGACTTCTGAAAGACATTTATATTTTGTAATTTATTCATAGTCGTGAAGCAGTATATTTATAGATTGGTGGGTATGCATGAAGAATCGGGGGAAGGGTAAATTCAGGATGCTAGTAGGAATCGAATATCCCTAGTATAGGGGGTATTCGGGGGATATTCGAACCCCTATTCTAGAACAGGTATGCTACTAATAGAATACCCCCCCTATACTATTAGTAGCAAAAACCAAAACGCTACTAGTTCGAATACCCTCGAATACCCCCAAAAAACTGAGAGTGTAGTTGGGTCGAGTCACCCAATAATTTGTCAAATTCTTCTTTAGCTTTTAGCAGACTCTCCCTGTATATTTCTTTCCATTTTTTTTTTTTCATTTTCAACTTTATAGGTGAGGGTTTGAACCGGGTTCCGATTTTTATCCGTCATTATTTTCGCCATTTACCTTGTGGCTAGGTATTTCCTACGGTGTTTGAGTGGTTCAACTCCCTGTTCAAGATGTAATTGCCCTATTGGTGTCGAATTGAAGGTGTGTAGAATACTTCTCAGGAATTTATTTTGGGTGGAATCAAGTTTTTGAAGGTTGGTTTTTGTTGTCGTCATTAAAACTGCTGATGCGTAGTCTAGTACACTATGCGGTGTTCTGTTAAATACATTAAGATTATAACTTGATGACATCATGGATTACGCGGATTATGACTGGACTTACAGAGTCTAAGTCCAACTATAATCCTTCTTCTATTTTTCGCCGAGCAAATCATAAGCTGAAAAAATCGAATGATGATCTTCTTTTGGTATGCCGAGCGAATCCGAAAGCTTTCTTTCTGTTAGGTCTTTTTACTTTTTTTCCCATTATTACTTTTTTACCTTTTTTTGTTTCATTATGACCTCTTTTGGTTTACTGTTTTTTGTATTGTATTTAATAAATTTGTTGACCTCCTTTTTTAACAGTTAGCCATCACGAAGAAGTCGAGGAACATTTTAAAAATGTGACATTATACTCATTTGGAAGCTCTGGTTCGTTTCTATGTTCTCCTCCTGTCCTCTCCACAGTCATCACGATCTTGCGCGGTCGTGAAGATTTACCACCGATCTTCAACTTCCATCAACTACGGAATATTTTTAACAATTTCAATTTTTCAAAAAACTTAGAGTTCCTAACCGACTTCACCGAGATTCGAACCTCGGATCTTTCGCATCACCGGCTAACCGGCTAACCATTACACCACCGTTAACATGCGACGCAAAGGGAAAACATGGGGCCGTATGGTGTGGCTCAGGTAAACCCCCCTTCACTGTCCCCTCTCCCATGGGTACGCGCAATCCCCCCCTTCCGACCATTCTTCTGGTCGGCTTGGGCAGTGCGTCAGTTCCGTAAAACTTGAAACTTTGTACGCGTTTTACGGACACTCCCGCTCATTTGCACACCCTAAAACCTATATTAAAAATGATCAGCGTTTTTTTTTGAGGTAGTCTCTGAGGTTTCACCGTCGATTCTCACTTTCATTGTTCTGTTCTTTAAAAAGTTTTTTATCCATTTTAAGGTTTTCCCCTTCACTTCCACTCTAGCCATATTGAATAAAATCGCCTCGTGCCATGTCGAGTCATACGCATTGCAGAGATCTAGGAAGATTGCGTACGTATTTAATTTTTTGTTGAAGCCTTCACTCTCAGTTTTCAGGGAATATTCTAGCCCTCTACGACGGATATTTCATCTTCGAATACCCTTGCTTAGAACAGGTCTATAATAGGTTCAACCCTAATCGAAAGCATCGAATACCCATAGAAGAACCCTATGCGAATTCGATTACCGCTCGAATCCCCCGGTATTCGAAGGACAAAGAGTGGACGCATGCCTCACCCCTCTATTCTAATAGAATAGGGGGGGGGGGAGTGATGAATTTTATTTTAAAGAAAATACCCGATTAATCGGCCGTATACGTACGATCGGTAATACACGTTGCCATCCGAAAATTTATCGCATTTATTTGTAAAATAACACTTGAAAAAATTATTTGGGAAAAAGACTCGTAAAAAGATCTGTTTATATATAATCATGATCATGATTATGATGCTGTGCACAGCAACGTTTCATATGTATAATTGATTATCAAATAGTTGTTAACATTGATGAAATTTGGCAAACAGCATGACGTTTAGTTATTGAGGCTGTCATTGGAGACAATGAGTTAGTATTTGTGAGATCTTTAATGGATTCAGGCCCCATCTCAACTCTTACTGCAGAAGAATTGCAGTTGCGTTTCCAGTCAAGTAACATCCTTCCAGCTGTGATTTCTGACAAATTGTTCGGTAAGCAATATACCAATAATTTTATCTTATAAGTCTGTCAATTTTAGATGTTTGTTTTGTGTGTTACCCACTATTTTACCCATCTAAAATGTCTGACAAATCATTCAAATGTTTCGTGTGCTTAGCTATAGTGAGAGGTACTTTTTCCAAACTTACGAATCACTTACGTCTCTTTCATGGATTCCTAAAAACAACTGGGCGTAGCCGTAGAACTTTATATTGTGGGAATAATGATTGCAAAGCCGAGTTCAATAGCTTTGATAAATATAGAGATCATGTTCTAAAATGTACTGTGAAAGAAATTTACCCAGCAGTCAATGCTGAGGTAAACAATCATTTGTCAAGTAATAACAGTTTGCCCATGTCTGAACCAGACGATTCTGTTACAGATATTCAAGGAAGTGATGTAGATGTAGATAGTGATGTAGATAAAAGGGCGACTCAAATATTTGCTGATTTTTTTCTTGAATTGAGGGCTAAACACAACGTCAGTCATTCTGCTATCGATTTCATTGCTAAAAATATTGATGGGATATTTAATGGAATTGCTGAAGTCTGTGACTTGAAACAAGACTGGACAGTAGTGCTACCGATTGTTGAAAGGGTCACCCTGAGATTGAATTCTAATGTGAAAAGAAATCGTTATCATACAAAAATCTTGGGATTCGTTAAACCAGTACAAAAGTGTGTGGGTTCTCGTCCTGAACTTTTTGTCAATAGCAGAGGGGAAACACGTTCAAAATCGAGTACCTTTCAGTACATTTCTATTAGGGAAACATTTAGTACATTGTTTTCAAACGCCGAATTTTACAAAAAATATTTCAGCGAATCTCCAAGTACTGACGGTTTTATTCGTGGGCACCGAGACAGTTCACATTTCAAGAACCATGAATTATTTTCTAAGGTTAAAAATGCTCTTCGTTTGCAAATTTTCTTTGATGAATGCGAGTCAACTAACCCATTGGGTTCGAAAACAAAAAAACATGAACTCGGTATGTTCAATTTTAAAATTTTAAACTTGCCTGAATGTGAAAACTCCCGTTTAAGCAATATTCACAGCTTTGCTGTGTGTAATAGTAAAGATTTAAAAGACTCCGAATTTCGCTTTGTTATTGACGAATTTATGAAAGAAATTAGATTACTAGAGTCGGACGAGGGAATGCTACTCGATATTCCTGACAAACCTGCTTTCAGGCTCCGAGGAGCTGTAGTTAACGTTTGTGCAGATTCAAAAGGCGCCCATCAACTATTTGGATTTGCCGGAACATCATCAGCTAAATTTTTTCGTCTTTGTTTAATATCTCGTAAGGATTTAGAAAAAAGTTGTAAAATAGGAGTATTAAGAACGAAGGAAAACTACAATTCGTGCGTAGAAAAGGTCAGTATCAGCAAAGACAACATTCCCCTGAGTGGCATTCAGTTTAACAGTCCCTTTAATCAATGTAGATATTTACACGTAGCCGAACATACAGTTCTTGATTGCATGCACGATTTCCTGGAAGGTATAATACCATTCATCATCAAACTAGTTTTGTTCATTTATATCACAAGTTCTGATTACAACATATCTGCAGACGTTCTAAATAGCAGACTGAAAAGGTTCCAATTTAGTTTTTACGATGTAAAAATAAGCCATCCCCCAAATTTAAAACGTCACTTTTGCGAAAGAAAGGAAATTACAACACCAAACAAAGGGCGTCTCAAAATTGGTGTCTAATACGAATGCTCCCACTTTTGATTGGGGATTTAATTCCAGAAGCAGATCCATATTTTTCATTAATTTTGATTTTACTCGAAATAATGGATATTGTTTTTTTACCAAGTGTTACAATGGAGCAGACCATTATTTTAGAGGATCTGATTCACCGAATGTATTCCCGATTTTATTCATTATTTCCAACAACGAGGCCAATCAATAAATTTCATCACATGGCCCACTACCCCGCAGCTATTCGGACTTATGGTCCATCTGTTGGGTATTGGTGCATGAGGTATGAAGCGTACCATAACTTATGTAAACGTTTGGTTCATGTTAACTGCAATTTCATTAATATCCCGGTTAAAGTCTATTTTACCCGACCAACGTAAATTAAAGTAAAGTAAAGTAAGTTAAGTAGTTTACTTAACTTGTTTACTGATTTAGTCACTAAATATACTGAATTGTATATACCGAATCGTTCTTTATTTACTGTCAGACTTATAAAAGTTGCTTTAGAATGACACTGTTGCCAAACGTAGTAGTGAGGCGATGTTGCCGTCATTAAAGTGTAGTATTTACTAAATTGTTCGTTTAATATGAATACAATTATAAAAACAAAGTATGTTGGGTAGCTGTGTGGTAGAGCAATGGATTAGTATACTAGATGTCACATGTTCAAATCTTACATTTTCATTAAATTTTAAATTTTTTTTCATGAACTGGTTTATATGAAGTAAATATTAAAATAATCGACACTTTGCTATAGTTTTCCTTTATTGATTATTGTTGTTTTGTTATATTTAGTACTATTTATATTTAGTATAGTATAGTATATAGTATGTATATTTAATATTCTACTATACTTTAGTATACTACAAACTATACATTGTAGTATATATACTTTACTATACTATACTGCACAAAAAAACCAGTAGTAATATGAATTTAAATATACAAATGTAGTAAATGAGGTAGCTTAGTGGTAAAGCACTGGATTACTGTGAGAGAGACTATAGGTTCAAATCTTACTTTATCATTTTTATCATACATAAATTTTTATTTAAATAATTGAGTAATTGAGTTTTCATTTGGTGGTGTATACGTTCATAATAACAGTCTGGTTTCAAGTATGGATATCAACGGATCTATTTTTCTGACCTCGTCAAGTGAATTTATCAAAAGTTACAGTGAAATGTTTGAAAACTTTATGATGGGAGGAAATTGGATGTGTTGAATATATATACGAACCATTTTCTACCCCGAAGGACTGCCATCTAGCGATTTACAATTTTTGGCATGGAGGAAAACTACACACCCGCAAGAGGCTCTCCCATCGGGTGGAAAAAAACATGGTTACTCAAACGCCCGGTCATTTGGTTGTTAGACTTGATGGTGTGTGGTATATAATTTTTAATACGGATAACTTATATTGGTAAATATTTTATTTTTACTATACTTAATATACCCACCCAAATTTCCTGTTTTCCTCGCTTTGCTCGGCCTTTGTCCCGCTTAGTTTCTTTAGTAGTATAACTAGGGGCCCTCACTCCGTTCTGGAAGTTCCCGATAGGGTACAGCCTGGACGCCAATTCGCCACACAGAAACCCGGAAACCATTTGCTCTTCCGGAAAAACTGACGACTGAGGCTGTGAGTAATCAAGTAGAGCAAGTTAGTTATATCGATGGGCAAACAGTTTGTTTAAGAAACGTTCAAACTGGACGAACTAGTGTCAAGTTAAACGTCATCTAGCGGTAGTAAATTACCTTTGGGAAACAAACAAATAAAAAAGAAAGAAGCTCCATTCGGATTTTAAATTATAATAAGTATCTTAATCAGAGTTAATCAACCCTGAACCCTGAACCCTCATAGAACCCTGCATCAGGGTTCTATGACTCTGATTAGGGGGGGAAAAAATAAAAAATAAAATAAATGAAAAATTGATATAGTTTGGCAACGCTGTGTGAGGTGCAATAGGTGTTACCTTAATACATATGTAGTGCAACCATGTTGACAGCCTCACACGGCCTGTGGAAAAACCAGTCCGTTGCCAGGCGACGAACAAAGCCCCACCTTGAAAACAACTTCGCGGCCTTATTTTTCCCTATCTTCATGACCGACGCGCCATCTCTCTGAAAAAAAATCTCCCAAAACTTCGAGTCGCTCTTAGATTGCTCCGTGTTCCTTTATCGTTGAGCCGATAATTGACATGACCCCTTCGTTAATCTCCGCGTTATCTCCTCTACAACACGACGTCAAGTTTTGCGCCACAGCATCTAAAATAAGAAAACGTATAAAAGATACGTACGAGACCCTGAAATCGACTCGAATGGGCCGACTAAACTGCTCCGCACTCCTTTGCCATTCAGCCGATAAAAAAGGGGACTCGACCGGGAGCTGCTGCGTTATTTCCTCTACAAAAGGAGACCAATCTCAGCGGCACAGCATCTAAAATAAAAAAACGAACGAAAGATTAGTGTAGACACCCCTGAAATCGCCACGCCATCAGCGCCATCTCTGGGGTAAAGTCTCAGAAAAAGTGTCGGTCGATCCACCGGTCGTTGCAGAAGGGTAGGGGTGCCTGTATCAGGGGGTTGGGAAATGCGAGTTTTGATAGAATCCCTATCGGGAAATTAAAGGTTAAGGTCATTAAGTTTAAGTTAAGTTAAGTTAGTTAAGTTAAGTTAGTTAAGTTAAATTATTAAGTATACTGTATAGACTTTCATTCATTATACTTTACTACTTTATTATATTACTATACTATACTTTACTTTACCCACCCAAATCCCCTGTTTTCCTCGCTTTGCTCGGACTTTGTCCCGCTTAGTTTCTTTAGTAGTATAATTAAAGGTTAAGTTCATTAAATTAAGTTAAGTTAAGTCAAGTTAGTTAAGTTAAATTATTAAGTATACTGTATAGACTTTCTTTCATTATACTTTACTACTTTATTATATTACTATAATATACTATACTTTACTTTACCCACCCAAATCCCCTGTTTTCCTCGCTTTGCTGGGGCTTCGTCCCGCTAAGTTTCTTTAGTAGTGAAATTATAAGTTTAGTTTATTAAGTTTAAGTTAAGTTAAGTTAGTTAAGTTAAATTATTAAGTATACTTTGGTTGGGTAAAATAGACTTTAACCAATATCCCCAAGTCGGTTGCCTATCACCTTCAAACAATTGCTTGTTTTAATCTTGCTAATAATTCACTGTTTCACAATGAGCTTCCCACTCTTGGTCCCAAGTCAGCAAAATCACTTGATTCTTATGAAACTGAATATAGATAAGTGAAATCAAAAGGGTGGCATTACCGACCAGGATCAGTTATTTTACTCAAACATAGCTTTGAAAATCCTTCGGGATATCCCGAATTCGGCAAAATAAGCAAAATCTTTTTCAAGGATGCCAAAATTTATTTTGCTGTTTTAGTTCTAGAAACGATAATTTTAAATCAGCACTTTTATTCCTTTGAACTTCAACCTTACAATCCCATTCAGTCAATTCTCATTGCATTTGATACATTGAAACCTACTTCTCCAACATGGCTATTAAAAAGTTTTAAAGATGCTGATAATATCACTTATGCAAACGTTCGCCATTTTGTTCAAGACTGTATAACAAGACTAATCGCTATTTGTTTGTCTTACTCAGCTGCTGACATTGACGGACAATGCCTTATTTGTTTAAATGAATCAAATGTAGAAGGACTTGGACTTTCATTGGGCCACAAAATGAAACTGCTAAATTACGTTAAAACAATCAAACAACTTCAAGAGCAAGAGGAATTGGCCAATGTTGTCATTGTTGATCCCGGACCGATTTTAGAAATTGAGGCAGTTGTTAACGAAAATCAATTATTAGACATAGTTGTGCCTGCTGAACCTTCAAACAACAACGGAACCTCCAACGTAAATATATTTACACATATAGTTATAAAGTTAATTTCAACTGAATATTTTTATTATTTTCAGAGAGATGTTAACGTCATCGAAATTTTAAACGAAACTGACGAAGGAAATATGATTGTTGGAGCCTATATGGAACGCCTTGAGGCTTTCATTACCGAAGACGAGAGGATAACAATTGTCCAGATCCTTGTGAACAACTTGGTGACAAAGAATGGCAAACTTGATTTGTTTCCACCAAGAGAACAAAGAAGAAATCTTGGAGAAGCCATTGTATGGGCTTTTCCTTGCTTAGGGTTCCATGTAGATGGCAAAGTTTACTCCAGCCATTTTTATAATCAGTCTACTGGGTCTGGGTTCATTAAAGCAAGACTAAAAAGATTGAGGGAGTCAAATAGAGACGAGCGGCGCCGGAATAGACCACTTCAAGATCCCTTAAATCCAGTATTCAAAAAAGCTCGCATCATTAAACGGCCAAATATGAAGATAAATGGCTACATTTTTAACGAGGTTGAATGCAGGTTTAAGGTAAATTTTAAAAAATTAGCCCTAATACTTTAGTATCATTAACAAACAGTTAAAATATTAATTTTTTTAAAGGTTGAATGGATGAAAAGTCATCCTCCTGGAGGAGAAAATGACTCTGTCATCGAAGAATATATGAAAGCGACCTTCGGTTATCGACAGAAACAAATTAGAACCAGTTTGACTGAGCCAGGTCTCGTCATGGCGGAATACCCTGGGTTTAAGGACTTCCAGAATGGATCGCTGGTAAAAAGTTTTCAAAATGATTAAATGGTTCTTCTCAACAATACCTTTGTTATGCAGTTTTTTTCAGATTTCAAGCTACTCTATCCAGAAGCTAAGGATTTTGATAAATCTTTCAAAGAGAAATACTTAAACGAAATCTTTCTTTTGGCAAATCGTAAAAGCGTCGATATCCCTGAGTCTCCTGATGGTAAACAAACTTTTATATTCATTTGTCCCCTGCCATGTACGTGGAGCTTAAACTAACTCCGAGCATCACCAAACTTCGCAAAATTAATTTAAAATTAGTCTTTGAAAGATTAATAGTTTTCGTAAAGGTAGTTATTATTTATATCGCATTTCGCGATACATATAATAACAATTTTTCAATTTGTTGTATTAGGAGAATGCGGACTTGATTTCCCTGAGCGAAACTCGAGAGGCACATTTGAAACAACCGTTTATCTGCTTCATGGGCAACATTGAAAATCCAATCAATTATTGGCTAGTAATTGATCGGAAAATCGTCCCCTGTGGAAAAGATTTCGCCGAGGCATGTATAAATTTGTTTTCGTCTTTTTATATCCTAAATTTAAATTATCCACAATATTTGGCAGGGTTTAATGGTTTTTTGAAGAATGTGTTTTTGAAATCAAAGTTTCCTCTCCCTCTGTTACGGCATTCCGTGCTTCCCTTGAATCGTTACGTACTTTAGCCATTTAGCCTTGAGTTTTGTTTACTGATGGCTGTTAGCAAAATCATTCTCCAATGTGATGGCGCCCGCATTTGCGAATGATTTTGTCAACTCTTTCATCGAGTTTATAATCCCTTACCCTTGGAAGTAATCATGCATATACATGTTCTGGGTTAAAAGTTATTATTAAGAATGTTGCATTGTTTTTTATTTTAGTTGATCATTGTTTAGCACGTGCTTTAATCGCTTTAATCTGTCTTTCTTATATTTTGACGTGTTCTCAATACAGATTACTTGAGTATTATCTTCTGTCAGTTCTGTTTTATTTAATGCTTTAATTTTGAATCCAGTGTTTGGTTTTATCTGAGCTATACGTATAGGTCTAGATATCGAGACGGATGCTGGAATCTTCTAATAGAAGAGGAAAGTATTCTATTAGTAGCATGTCAATTCTAGAATAGGGGTTAGAATACCCCCCGAATACACTCTATGCTAAGGGTATTCGAACCCCTATTCTAAAACAGATATGCTACTAATAGAATACCCTCCTGTACTATTAGTAGCAAAAACCAAATCGCTACTAGTTCGAATACCCCTCGAATACCCCAAAAAGAATGAGACTGTTCTTTGAGCTATAGGTCTTGGGCTTTGAGCTATAGGTCGATATGAGTCTGGATAACCCGGCTCTTTATTTCGTTTCAAGATAGGACATATGATGGATGTTTTCCATTCGACAGGGATAAAAGAATGGTTAAATGATAGGTTAAATAGACGCAGTAGTTGATTTATGTTTTCCCCATTAAGATGGTGGAGCATGCTGTTGTGCACGAGGCTTTCACCCAATCGTTCATTGTCTCAATTGGCTTATGGCTGTCACTAGTTCTTCACGTGTAATAGTTTCATTCAGAATGCTGCCTGCGTTTACTGCAATTCTTATTTCTTATTTTATTTCTTTTTCCATTTTTTTTCTGTGGTCTTGGCTGTGGGCTGGTTTGGTGTTTATTAAATACCTCAAGAAGAATTTGGGTCTTTTTCTTAGGTTCTGTGATTCGTGTATCACATGGAAGAGTGAACTGGTTGGATTCCAGTGATTTTTTGGGTAAACTTCTCATTGCGTTAATGAAATTCCATGCATCTTTAGGGTTTATTATGTCTACATTTTTAAGTTTTGTGTCCCATGCGTTTTTTTCCGCTTCCCTTACAGTTTTTTTCTTTAATGCCATCGCTTTATTGTAAGCTGTTCTGTTTTCTGGTGTTGGCCATTTAGTATATTTCTTCCAGGCTCTTCGATATTCAGCTATTTTCTTCGAGCAATCTTCATTTCACCATGGTTTGTCTATGTTTTGTGTACATCTTATTTCATTATTAATATTAAAAATTTCTTTTTATGATTCAAGGACGGACTCGTGGAAGATGCTGAATGCTAATTTTGGGTTTCCAGATTCCATGTACTTCTTTTCCGCAAGTTTCCTGGTTATGGACTCATTCCATTTTGGCCATTCTTTTTCTTTAAATTTCCATTTTAGTTGTATTTTTTGTTTTATTATCTTCTCCTTCGTTAGAAGTCTAAAGACTATCGGCAAATGGTCACTCCCCAGATATGGGCCGAGTTTGATTGATGAACAAAGAGCTAACTGTGTTGACATTATGGTGAGGTCCAAGGTTGATTTTTTCATAGTGACTGAATCAATTCTTGTTGGGAGGTTTTTAGGGGTGAGTAGCGTAAAGTTGTCCGAATTTGTAAGAAAATTACTTATTTCTCTTCCGATTTTATTAGATAGATGCGAGTTGAACCACCGAGGGCTATGGCCATTAAAATCACCTCCTATTATGCAATGATTTGTTCTTCCAGAGAGATAATGCAGAAGGTTCAGGATTGATTCATTACCATCAGGACAGTATATTGAGTAGATATAAATTTTAGTTTTTGTTGAGATTGTTACAGAAACGTCCACTATCTTACTCTTTAGGAATTGTTTTACAGGAATCCTTGCCATTTGAAGATCCTTTTTGACAAGAAGAGCAACACACCACCTTTTCCTATTTCACGATTCAAGAAGCAATTTTTGTAGTTGGAGAATGTTGGTACATAGTTGTCGGTCCACCAAGTTTCGGATAGATAGGAAAAAAATCGATTCCAAAAATTTTGAATGATGGCCTGGCTTTGCAGAAATTGCTTTGCGGTTACGTCTACGTTTTCTTAATCTGATAACTTTAGCGGTGTATAAGGACGTGCCCCACCGTTTAGAAAGTGATTCGGTGTTAGGGGATCAGGATCGTCAGGATCCATGCTGAGATGAGTCAGTGGTCTTGAATTGAGCAAGGCGGCTACCTCGGCAACGACGGTTCTTAAGACACGATCAGTGACGAGGCGAGTCCCAACACTGATTTCATCGCACGTTTGCACGATTGAACCAATCTTTCCCATACTCCCCCGAAATGGGGCCGAAACAGAGGAGAAAAATGCCATTCTATCTGCTGACAGGACATTATGGTCTGGAGTTCTTCCAGAGCCTGGCGCAGTTCTTGCTCGGCTGTAACAAGGTTTGTTCCTTTGTGGCTGTAAATTTCCGGTTTTCTACGTACTCTGACGAACCGGGTGAAGCACAGTAAGAATTCTTCCAGACTGAGTCCATCTGAAGTTTCTAGATGAACAGCCCTGGTTGTTAGACACATGAAAAGACTGATCCATCGCTTTTCGTGCCTTACACCTCTTCCACCAACACGTACAGTAAGAGGACCGAAGTAATCGATCCCCGTGAAGGCAAAAGCAGGGCGATACGGGGTAAGCCGATGTACTGGAAACGATGTTATAAGGGGCGGCATTGGCTTCGACGATCGGCGTTTACAAGGCCAGCAATTATTCACGACTTATTTGATGGCTTTCCGACCAGAAAGTATCCAGTAACGTGAACGTATACTTGCTAACAACGTCTCAGCTTTCACATGCAAATTTTTGACGTGATGATCCCACACTATCCGTTGAGTCAACAACTGATCTCCTGGTAGCAGAATGGGATGTTTTGCTGAGTAGTCTACCGGGGCGTGGTGGATACGTCCACCTACCCGTAACTGTCCGACGTCGTCTAAAAATGGCTTGAAAAGACGAAGTTTAGATTTCAGCGGTAGTTCCAGGTTTTTTCTTAAGGCGTAGATTTCTTCATTGAAAGCTAACACTTGAGCACGTTTGACACAAATCACTAACGACGTTGACATTTCTAACGCCGTTAACTCCCCAACTGTCAGTTGGTCCCCACGTTTTCTGGATTGTGTATTTCTCACGAATCTCAAACAACAGGCTAGAGTTCTCTGAATTCTAAGCAAACTCGAACAGTTTTTTACGCACTGGTCTTCGGGATGGTTCTCATCTTCTGTTTTTACTGCCAAGATGCGAATAACATTCACGTCACTCTCTTTCGGCTCAGCAATGTCAACCCAATTGTTCCATTCAGATGGATCGAGTTGCAAGAACTGCGGTCCTTGATGAAACTGGAACAACTCGTTTACGTTCTGTGGGTCAATACCATGACTGCACAGGTCAGCTGGATTTTCGACTCCAGCTACATGACGCCACTGCCGACGATTGGTGTTTCTGAGGATTTTGCCAACACGATTGTTCACGAAAACTTCAAATTTGCACGTTCGTGAGTATATCCAACGTAACACTGTTGTGTTACTGTTGTGCGCACTTAAGTGTTTGGCTTTAGATTTCAGAAGCTTCATCGAGGTTCCTGGCTTTTTTATTGATAGGTTGTCGAGCAGCATCGAAAACGTTTCATCTAATTGGTTTGAGAGTTTATTAGCGTTAAACTGTCTGACTTTTTCTAATGAGGAAACTTTCTGTTCTATTTGGGGAAGTTTGGCGACATTGTATTCAATTTTCTGGATTGCTTCTTCTGTTGCTCTTTGTTTTTGTTCCAAAGCAGATATTCTTTTTTTTTTCAGTGCTTAAATTTCGGCATTGAATTCAGCAGTTTTGGTTTCAGGGGCTGCGTCATTGTGTGCTGCTTCGGCTTGGTGGCTCTCTGCGTCGTTTCTCCATTTTTGGTAAGTATTTTGACTCAGTTTTGTTTCTGCCTCTGTGAATGAGATTTTCTGGTTCATTTCAATCTTGATAATTGCTTCTTTTCTTTTCCACAGTGGGCAAACTGAATCTGTCGAGCAGTGCTCATAGCTGGTACAGTTGATACAGAATTTAGGATGTTTGCAGGCCTCAGTTTGCTCATGTTCCTTATGGCATCTTGGACAAACTGCCTTTAGCATGTATACTCGTTAGGAGTGGTTGATCCTCCAACATTTCTTACATTGAAGAGGACGAGGGATGTATTGTTTGATTGGGTAGCTCCAACCAGAGATCAAAAGGCTTCGGGGGATGGAGGTTGATGGAAAGGTAATTATGATTTTCGTTCTGTTGCTTGCCTTTGATGGGATACTTGTGTAGTTAACAGCTCCTGCGTCTTTCATTAAAGTATCCAGTTCAAAGGATTCATGGAGCTCAATCGGGATGCCATGAACCACTCCTTTGTTGAGCCATTCGGCTTCCACGCTGTTTACAGATACCTCGTGTTCCAGGATGAAGGTTGTTGACAGGATTTTCTGTTTTTGTTCTACACTTGTGGGGTAGAGAAGTAGGGCTGTGCCAGCTTGGTTTGTTTGAATTTTTAGGAGGTGACCAAAGATTCGGGTAATTTCTAGTGCTAGTTTAGTCTTTTGGGTATTGGATAGCTCACCAAGTGCTACATCAGGATTTCTTAATTTGAGGGTGACAGGTGCTATATTGTTTGGCTCAGGTAAGTTTTGCATTGTCCCACATAACACAATGCAGTCCGTCGGATGTCCGACAGATGTCGGGATCGGATGTTAAGTACATCTTTTTGATATCCTCCGGACAGCCCGATATCCGATTTGGATGTCCTATTGATGTAATTTTTTTTGGTTTTGACCGCCCTCAACAGTGCGTCGAATATTCTAAGGATGTCCGAACGGGCTTTCATTTGGCTATAAATATGACATGTATGGGACCTCTAATCTTGAAAAAACATTATGCTATATCAGAGTTTGAACTCGGGTCTCCCGCACCACAGTCGAATATTAATCCTCCTCGCCAATCTTTAGATTTAATACATATAATTTTTGAACAATCCTATCGAATTGTAGTAAAACACTTGAGTTTTTTTCGATAACAAATCACATACAGGATTTTTAAGAAATCAAGATAATGTCGAACTTAGGTTAAGTCAGAAGTGTGTAACTTGCAATTAAACAATTTATGCTAAATATTTTTTGAATTTTAAACTTCAGCATGATTTATTAAGTTTAAAGTAGTTTTTTATTATTATTATTATTATTGCTTGGAACCCGTAAGCTAAACGGAAAGCCTGTGCAAACAAACTCATGACTTACATATATTTTATTCATTTTTTGCAATAAATTTGAAAATAAACCATCCGGCAAATAGATAATTACTCCTTTATTTTTTTAAGTTTTCGTATTAATTGCTGGACTTAAAAAAAAATACTTTCAAGGGAAAAATTTGAACACGGTTAAGTTCTCCCCTTTTGGAAACAAAGAAATTTTGACAATTAATAATGAAACTTAGTGATCGGCCCCAATTAGTTTCAATCGAGTTAACCGCCCCGCACCGATAAAGTGCATTCGGGGTTGAATTTAGGTGCCACTTTTTCAACCGGGCCGGTGCGGAGAAAAATTTGAGGTTAACCCATTGTCCCGACGCAATTTTAAAAAATGCCGTTCTTTCGGTTTCAGAGTAAAAATCGGGGCAAGCGGGTAGAACGAGATATTATCGTGGTTGTTATCGGATCGATCGGGTGAAACAGTCAATCGATAATATTTTTTGCATTGATGAATCGATTGATTGCAATCCAAATGATTGCAAACCCCAATTGAATTCGGGGAGAAGAATTTTCCACCCCGAGCCACGCCTCGATGGCCCGAAATGAGAAACACGATTTGCAAAAAAGCGCCCCGATTGGCTCGAGGCCGATCCTTAAATGAAACAATTGAAAATCTTCTTGGCTGTTGGTAGGAGGTCCGTAGAATATAATTTTCGCACATCCATTGCACTTCCAAGGTGACTAGCCGACGGACATCCCTGGAACTACCCATTGAGTACATGGATATCTAAGGGATGTTCAGCCATGGTTCGGACATCCGACGGCAGAAATGTGCTAGATTTAGTTAGTTAGTTAGTTAGTTAGTTTTTTTTTTCTACTGGTTAGTTCTTGTGCGGATTTGAATGTACGGATTTGATAAAGTAGACCTGAGATTAACTTGTAACTTCCAAAAGAGCGTTTGAATACGTGTGTATCACTAGGTAGTTCAATCGGAAAAATTTGCTATCCAGTAAAATATAGTGTTGCAGACGACGATAATTTTAGATTTTTGTCTGCAATTTGTATTAATACTACCCAATAACAATAAATGTTTGTTATACTGCTTGCAATCTATAGATTATTGGCGCAGTGGTATAATACAAGTCTAGTGATTCTCATTCACTAGGTTCAAACCTAAGCGCAGTTTATATCTCAACGTTTTTATTTTGTTGGGAAAACCTTGCTTAAATGTTTTTTGACGGGATTTTAGAAATCGGTTGCACAACAGACCTATATTTTTTGAATTATAATGTTTCTTCTTGTAATTTGAATAAATATTTTAATTAAAAAAGAATTAGTAATTGCGGAGGCAACCCTGTTATCAATAGTGAACAAATTTGCTATCCAGCTAAATATAGTATTGCAGACAATGATAATTTTAGATTTTTTGTCTGCAATTTGTATCGATATTAACCAACAATAGTGAATTATTCTCAACTTACATAATATTTACTAACTTGAATAACATAGTGGTATAAGACGATGCTCATGATGATAAGAATTCATGTTCGATCCAGATAACCAACTTAATTTTTTTTAAAGCAAATTAGTATGGGAAAATGATGATTTGGCAGTCGTAATCGTTTATAATTTCAAGGTTTTACATTTACTATTTTCTATTTCCTATCGAAGTTTAAAACACAGATGGTAGAACTTGAAGGCAACAGTTGTATTTTCTTAAATACACAGCATTAAAAAAAGGAACAATAACAATGAACACATAAATTTAATGATGCACCATATATTTCTGATAACAAAATAAAACTATAAACGTAAATATAAATATAAAATGATATACATAAAACTAACTTTGCAACATACTGTTTAGCCTTAAGAAAAGCAGACGATGATCAGTTCAGATTTGTATTGTGCAATTTATATCGATATTCGGTAACAAAAGATTTGTTCTTTGCAAAGCAACTTTAAATACCGATTCAAAAGCGCTGTGGATGAAGACGGCATGCGCATGTAAAAGGTTCGGAGTTCAAATCCACCTATAGGTAAAAACTTTATTTTTAATTTTGTTTTGCACAATTTTTTTACAATACGTCATCTGTTGGATATCGGTAAAACTACTTGAAAAGTATCGCTACAACGATTTATCTAAAAATATCGACTATCTAACATTTATCAAAAAATATCGATAAATCGTTAAAAAGTTTAGATAGTCGCCAACACTATCGCCAACACTACTTCGAGCAATGCCGAGCGGTTGGTTTAGAGTAGTGGCTCTTCTACGACATAGAAGATTTTTTCTGTCACGAGCCGATAATCTCGTACCGCTTTCTTGGGGGCTCCAATCTCGTACCGATGATCTCCTACCGGTACGAGATAGATGGTACGAGATAAAAATGGTACGAGATAGGGGTAGACCGTGATAAGCTTGAAAAATTTTATTTCAAATGCAAAAAAAGGTAATCTAGTGCAAAATCTTAAATTCCATTTGATTAACTGTGTTGGAAATCGTTTACAATGACGACGTAAATTCATTCATGAATTTATAAATAGTGTAGTGGGAATTTTTTATAGTTTCTATATTCCAATCTTCTGAGACGATTTCATTTACCTTTTTTTTCAAGGTGTTTTTCACACGCATAGGGATAGTAAATGGCTGAGTGAGTGGATAGTTCTGTTAAAATTAAATTTTAGTCACGTCATTAGTTTTATTCTTAAAATTTTAGGTAGTAATTATTACTGTCAATTCCATGTTTTCAATTGTTAAATCTGATTCATCATCAGATAATTAATTATTTATAGTTAAATCTTCTTCGTTGTTTATGAATTCCTCGTTGTTGTTGATTTCCTGTCGAATCCCGTTTTCATTTGGAAATTTTTTCATCTCTTCTATCTCTGTTAATTATGTATGTATAATCATTTATTGTTAATGTTTCAAAATGTTTGTCGTAGAAATGTTGATTACCTATTTCTGGGTTATTTATTGTTAACTTCAGCTCTCCGTTCTCATTTTCCAATTTTTCTATTTGTTGGTTCTTGATGTGAATTTAGTGTTAATGATATATATATTTTTTAATTTTAAGTCGAATTACTTTATTTACCTTATTTAATTCTAAATCCTCTAATTGTTTTTTTGTATTTTTCACTAGCAATCTGATATCGAGTAAAAATTTGTTACATTTTTTAATACGCAGATTTTTAATATATATTGAACTTGTTATTTTTGTTTTCTTCTGTTATTCTTGCTAAATTTGCTTGAAGTTTTAAAATTATGGAAACTTAAGATGATTTCGATTCACATAGAAGTTTTTTTTTCTTCAGCTTTAATGAATAAATTTGTAAGCGAACTTACAACATCTATATTCACTGAAAAATATTTGAAAAGTAAGTATTTATTATAATTAAATCTTTATGTATAAATTATTAATAACAATAGTTCTATAACTCATAAAAAGTCATCAAAAGGAGGAAAGCCAGAATTCATTCCACGAGCTGTGATGGAACAAAAGCATCTAGAAAAAATCTAGAGTAAGTAAATTACAATACACGATATTTTTAATTAATTAAATAACAAAACCCTTTACCTTAAAATTCACAGAATCCATTGTTGAAGCTTGGAAAAACTGAAATGGAGCCACACCTGAACTCATACGTAAGCTAGCAATGAAATGTATTGGCCAATTGTTGAACAACAAGCGTAGACTACTACTAAATATGTAAATAAAACACAAAATTGTTAAAAAATACAATATATTCAAGAACTAGTACTGCATTTCTTTATCATAAAAAACACGTAGAATAAAAAATTTAATTGACAATAAAATAAATGCATATTAACACAATATTATTCAATAATAAAATAAAATATGTGACAACATAGACTATTTACAATTTCAATATACATATATTGCATATTAATTCACCTGTAAAGATGTCAAAAAAAATTCACTGGTCTACAAAATTAAAACTTCATCTATGTGATTTATCAACGGAAATTGAAAAATTTAAAAGTGAACTTACCGTAGCAAATTAAATGCCAAAATTTGTACAAGAAAAAACCAATGAACTAGAAAAGGTAAAATAAATTTATATAAACAAATTCACCTACCTGTAATTTTTCTATTCTTTTCACAGAAAATAACAATAGCTTAGATAAACCAATGTAAAAAAGAGCTGCCTTTGACATAAGAGAATCTTTTGATAAATTATCAATTCTCACTGATGTATCGATATATAATTTCAAATTTTATTTCAATAAATAAATTAATAAGATACACTTAGGAATTAATTGAAAGAACAATAATTTCATCAACAAACTACGAATTAGCAAAAGAACCATCAACACCATAATATTTTTCAACACCGAAAAATAAAGTAACCAATTATATGCATACAAATATTAAAACATAACCTACAAATGTTTAATTAGGAAAAAGAATCTACGTTTTTTGCAGAAACACCAAAACTATTTATTTCAACATTTGAAATATTGAATACTCCAATTTCAAATCCAAATATTCTCCCACTAGATGGCAGTAATTCATTACAATAAAGTTAAATACATTAATTTATTTTCATATATTTTTTGAACGTTTTACTTGTGAAATTTCTATAGTTGTTTCCCCAGAATATAATTTGGCAGCATAATTCATATATAATTTAAATCCATCCTTTCCCTTCCATTTACTTCTTAACATAATTCCAGAGCTGAGCCTAGCTCACCGAAACCTGAGCTTAGCTCAAGCTCACGTACGCTCAAGCTCAAAGTTTTTTAAAGTAATCGTCTAACGGAGAAAGCATAATACATCTGACAACAAGTGACGACGCCACACCACAAGGATGTGGTGTGGCTATGTCACTTGTCCACAACGGTGTAATTTTTCAAATTTTCTTCCTACTGTCTAGTAAGAGCGTAATATTGAATTCCTGTAAGCAAAAACTCAAATGTAGAGTGAATGAAATATCAAATACTACACCGAGTTGTTTATTTTTGGCGAGTCTTCGATGGAGAACTCTTCCATTTTCTACATGACATACCGTTTTGTTTCATGACGACGATTTATCGGAGTTGGAGTCCGACAAAGAAGTTTGTTTTGGTACAAAGACTAGTCCGGATGTAGTGGTGGCAACCTAGTTTTTTTTTGTTACTAGGTATTACTAGGTAAAATACCTAGTTTTTTTACAAAACTAGGTATTACTAGGTTATTTACCTAGTTTTCGCAAAAACTAGGTACGGTAATTGCAAAAAAAACTAGGTACTAGTTACTAGTAAAAGTACTTTAAAAAACTAGGTAAAATTTTTAACTAGGTAATTACCTAGTTATTTAGGTACCTAGTTTCAAAATTCAAACTAGGTACAACTTTTAAACTAGGTTCTTCAAAAATGTTTAATTTCCCAAAAAATCAAATGTAAACTGCAGTACCCATACCAAATAAAAAATTACCATAGACTTCGATTTTGAATATCTTTGTATTCCTTTATTTGAATTACTGAAAAAAAGAAAACAGATTAAGGGTTTATGTCAAATTTCTTATTGATTCTGAAAAGCGTTTGCGATTCTAGTAAAACTGATGCACGTTTGTTTTTTTGTCTTTGCAAGAAAGTCCACTGCAAGAAAAAGTCGCTCTGCGGATGCAGACGTTGCAGGCATGGCCAGATATTGCAATGCTATTCCAGACAGATTGGAAAACCTCCCTGACTTTTCGGTCCAGAAAGAAAAGGGGTCAATTTCCGCATCGAACTCTCCCTTGTCCAATATATCCAAGTAATCCTTAATCTCCATTTTTAATTCTACGACACTTGTTTTGCAACGCATGGCTGGACATGGAGTGTCAACAAGTCTCCTTCGTTTGAAGAGCTGCGTATGCTCTGAATCAGAACCAGACAGCAAGATCTCTGTGTGAACTGTGATTGGCAAAGTAATAGTTAGTTAGTCTAAAATTTGTTGTGAAAAATCTTGAAGAAAACGTGGTGAGACTGTGAGAAATGAGACGTGGTGAGGGACTGGGGGCGCGAAAAAACGTTGAGCAGCCTGCATAAAGAAATATCAAGTGTGTCACATAAAAATGAATAAAAAACATCGTTTTGCTATTATTTTGACAACGCTGCATAAAAATCAAAATTACCTAGGTAATTATCTAGGTAATCATTTTAAAAAACTATGTATTACTATTACTAGGTAGAAAAATGGACGAAAAACTAGGTAAAAGTAGAGAAAAAAAACTAGGTAATACTAGGTAACTAGGTAAAACTAGGTAATACTACCTAGTATTGCCATCACTATCCGGATGTACTAAAAAGCCGTTCACATACAGCGGAGTAGGGTAACGCGCTGTTGAATTCCCTGTATATTCAAATTTTTTTAAATTTATTGTTACTTAAAGGGTAAATGACATACTAAACTAAGAACTTGTTAATAAAAATCATACACAAAAAAAATGTTATGGTCGGAAAACGATCCAAGTCCTTTGGGGAGGTTTTAAGACAACTTTCGTTTAAAAAACGATCTGCCTCGTTTACTTCGGTAGAAGATCTTCTTTTAAAGCACTGAGAAAGCTTTTACTTGATCTTTTTCTGTTTGGTGAGCTATCAGCTTCACTGTCAATCCTGGTAGAAAAAAAAAATAATATATAGAATGAATGAGAAGTGAAATTTTACTGACTGTAACTCGACTGCGGCAGCAGTACGTCTTTGAACTTCGTTCTTCAGAAACTCTGTGTCACTGTCTTTGGTTTCCTTATCTCGTACCCAAAGATGTGGATCAGAAAGAGAGGCCAATCGTAAATGTTTTTCAAGGAAAAGATGATCAAATCTAGCACTTATGCTATTCAGTAAGCAGCCGACCAGAGACATACAATGACAGATGCTTCTCTGTTGTTCCATATCAATCAGTTTTTCTTTCAGTACCGTTTTAGGGCATTTCACATCCAAGTGACATACTTTCCTCATTCTGGAAAATATCTAATGCTTGTGAGAGGGGTTTCATACCCAAACAAATTCTTTTAAGAACTCTTTTTCAACAGCAGTCAGCTTAGTGATTTTAAAATGTTCAAAGGTTTCTTTCAGGGCATCATCTTTTTCATTTATGAAATGTTCAACTTTCACCAAACCATCGTAGTAACTATTCCATCTTGTAGCATTGCAAATTATGAAAAGTTCACCCAATTTGGACTTGATGAAGACCGATGCTAGAGAGTTTCGTTGTTGTTTGTTCCAAACACTTCACAACTTGAAATCGAGAGATTTTTTAGGTTTCAAGAATTGACGATTAGAAATTTTCTCCATATTCAAAAGTATTAATGTTAACTTGTAACAATAATTACTTTAATACCTACGATAAATACTTTTGAGGGTTAAACTTAGGCAGGTTCTATCACTGATTTATTTGAACTGACTTTGACACAATAATGGCGTCTGCTTCTACAGGGTGAAAAATTTGAACAACGGCTATTGCCGATATCGGCCACCAAGAAGGCTTTGCTTGGCAGCGACCCTGGCTGCCTACACGAAGTTTACAATTACAGCATAGTTTACAAGTCAAAAGTCGACATCGATGATGGAATTGTAAAGAATCGAGATCTCTGACAACAGAGAAACGATGGCCTTCGACTTTCTAAAAAGCCACCCCTCTGGTGCCCCAAGCAAGGGGAGTTGACCGTTGTGGAAAAAGCCACCTTGTTTTCGACAGTGTGGTCAAAATCTATTGCAATTTAAATCACAAATGATTTTAATCGCGATTTAAATAATTTTTTCATGATTTTACTTTTGATTTAAATCATTTTCAAATTTTGCGATTTTTTAAAATCAAAATCACCGTTTTTTGAAAAAATCTAAATTTTAATGCAAATTACAGAATCTTCATCATTCTTTCTCAAATATAACGATCATTGTCGGAATCGCGCCTGATACTTTTAGTTTTGTACTGATTGTTTGGGAGGATGGGGCCAATTGAAACGCGGGGTCAATTAAAACAAAAATCTAGCTCTTGGTGTTCCTAACGCTTACGTGCAATGGAGACGTTGGAGCAGAGATGAAATGAGGAGGATGATGTAATGAGGATGAAAATGACTTAGGGGAAAAACGAACGGCTTTATTCTGGGTTGAAGAAATGAGGGGGCTACAATTTCCACTAACGTGGGACAAAGAGAGAGAGAGAGACTGGGGGTACAGTGCCGGTCCACTTATACGACCACTTGGTGCAGCGGTCGTATAACCGGATGGTCGCATGAGTGGTCGGACGCTATAGTAGTAATTAGCAGGTGACGACTGATTAAAATTTGATATGATGCGATATCGTTTGGCTTGTCTCAGTACAAAAGTGTATGAAATATTAAAAATGTAGGCTCAAATCAAATAGAAACAAGACTAGAAAAAATACGCCATGACGAAAACAAACAGAATAAAAAAATTAAACATTTAGGATATGGGCGCGCAACTTTTGGGCAAGTTCAAGAAGAACAGGGTCATTAATAGGCATAGTAATGGCTTCAACAGCATATTTCAACAGATTATTACGCAAGTCGGTTTCGGGATCATACATATCTTCCTGACTAATTGGCTGACTATCACACTGGCTTATTGACATGAATGTATCTCCAACGGATGCGTTTAAAAACTCATCGACCTCTGTGACTAGCAGCAAATCATCATTTGCAA
Source organism: Daphnia magna (assembly GCF_020631705.1). Classification (NCBI taxonomy): domain Eukaryota; kingdom Metazoa; phylum Arthropoda; class Branchiopoda; order Diplostraca; family Daphniidae; genus Daphnia; species Daphnia magna. Next base: position 9,441,488 of record NC_059188.1, read on the forward strand.
CAATTTCAGGGTCATCTTCAAGATTGATCCACCTATTGACTAGATGGGCTTAATTGCCGTCAATTAAGTCGGCAAAGCCGGCTGAAACATGGACGTTAGATATAGCGTTGGTCAATTCGCGAACGGCAGACTCAATTTGCTTAGACCTAACCGGGCGAGCTTCAGGTGTTGAAGTCTCGGACAAATGTAGAAGGCATTTCGAATGACGCCAGCAATTAAGAATGACAGATTCAGACAAATTGTCCCATGACTGGCGAATAATCTGGCCTGCGTCTAAAATGGTAGCTGGACAACCAACACTGAGTCCTTTTCTTCCTTTTTTTATTGTACTGGCTAACTGCTGGATTCGTTCGATGTCATCATATGCCTCGATGAACTTTGAAAGCATTCGCTTTTTGTAATCGATCTTGACAGCAGATATGATTCCCTGATCGAGTGGCTGGTGAACCGATGTTGAATTGGGTGGGAAAAAGAAGACAGAAACCTAAGAAAAAATTATCATTTAGAATTAGAAAACTGAATTAAAAGGAAAGAAAAATAAATATTTACCTGCCCTGTAGGATCTTCACAACTCACATCATGGCCCGAGAAGTTATCCATAACAAGAACAACGGGCTCATCTGTCCAGTCACGAACGGCAGGCAAAAAAATATTTTCCCACCAATGTCGGTAGGCCAACGAATCAACCCAAGCATTTTTTTGGTTGATATAAGGGACTGGGCAAGGTGAATCACGAAAGCAGTGAGGTTTAACGGCTGAGCCGACAATCAGAGGGTCTACTTTGCAGGTCCCTAAAAAATTCAAAGTTAATTTGAATGTAAACGGTTTGCAATCATCAACGCATTTGTCAAATTAACTTACCATCAGCATTGACGCACAACACTAGTGTGACACGGTCTTTTGCCTTCAATGCTTTGGTCCCTCTAACTGTTTTCCGACTATCGTTGTAAGCGAGATAAGTCCGCGAAGGCATGGCGCGGTAGAACAACCCTGTCTCGTCCATATTAAAAATGTTTTTCGGATCATAATTGATCAACTGGACACGCAATTCACGCATAACCGGCTCAATCGCGGCCGTGTCGACATCGCCAGCCTCTCCGTAAAGGCGAATGCTCGCGCCAACTTCATAGCGCCTTCGCCAATTTCGGAACCAACCATCCGATGCTGAAAACCCAGAATCACCACGGATTTCAGCTTCACGTAACGCACGAGCTTGAATGTGTGCACGTGAAATCGACAATGGTTTGCATCGAAATTTTGGATTGCGCATCTCTGTAAACCAGGTGTAAACTGCATCGTCGAGTTCTTTGTTTTCGGACCTATTCTTCGTTACCTTAGCCGATAATTTTAAATCACCACTATCTACACCTTTTAAAATTTCATCTTGGTTTTTCCTATCTGCTGCACTTGGGATTTTGAAATGTCGAACTCGATCGCAATTTTACGTTGGGAATTGCCACTCTTTAACATGTCAATAACCTTCAGTTTATCTTTAACAGATAGAGGAGCTCTTACTCTCTTAACTTTAAAACCGTCACGTTGTCTAGCACTAAAAGTCTTGTTACGCGGATCTAAATTTTCTTTTGCTTTTCCCATTCTTCACGAGTACAATAGCGATGCGTTCTGATCCACTTACAACAGAACACTGGATGACGTAATGCTCTTTTGTTCAAAAAAGTCCAGCCCTCTCATCTTAATGAAGGTCAATTGTCATTTTAAAAAATAGACCTCGAAAAGGGATTAAAATAATCCAACTGTCGGTACATTTAGCGGCATAAAAAATTGAACAGGGGCTGTTCGCGCCAAAAAGGGGTGCAAGCAGAAGGGTGGTCGTATAACCGGGTTGGTCGTATGAGTAGGCGGTCGTATAAGTGGACCGGCACTGTACTAATTAATTCGCTACTTGATTTACACTGAACAAAAAAAGGGGCAAGGGCTTCTTAAAGTTAACATAAATTTAAAGGGCCCTTGCCACCTACAATCCTGCCCGTGAGGGCAGCACCGTAGGTGACACTTGGCGTCTGACAAAAATTTTGAAAAATTGGTTGAAGAATAGATAATTTCTACACAATTATATTCTTTTTTGCTGAATTAAATCAGTACTTTAGTTGGGGGGACCAAAAATTCACGAAGTGTTTCATTTGAACCCATTCTACCCTACACTAATTTTGCCCTTGCTATCAATCAATTGCAAAAAAATTAAAAAAAATAATTACGAGTTTGTGGATGAAAATGACGATTTCTCATTGCTTTGCTCACAAACATATGGTTATATTCAAGCAAAAAATTTTGAAGTGGTTTTGATTTTGATTTCGAAATCGATTTAAATCATTTTTTTCATGATTTTGATTTATGATTTAAATTGCGATTTAAATCAATTCTAGAAAATGATTTGATTTGATTTAAGATTTGGATTTTAGCAATTTTGGCGAAAAGATTTGATTTAGATTTAAATCTTTTTTTCATTGACAACACTGGTTTTCGAACAAAAAAGAAGGTTGTAACGCACCTGACGTGCTTGCAGGCGCGTTGCAGAGAAATATAAGAGAATTTACTTGGGGGGGGGATTTAAGCACACTGTATTTTCTGTGAGAAAAAGTGGGGATAAAACGTAGAGGACAAAAACGTAAGGACGAACTTTCTTTAAATTGAGGCAGGGAAAAATCAAAACATAAAAATTGAATGGATAGACGAGATAACTTGGTTACAAAAAAGACAAGACTGTCAAAACAGAAAACGAGAACACCCGACGACGACTTAGAAGGCCCTTGCCTCCAAAAGCCCTGCCTGATGAGGGCAGCACCTTAGGTGACAGTGGGCCCACCTGTCTACAGATACAGAATACCAAAAAAACCACCACGAAAATTGAAATAAAAAGGAGGGAATCTTCTTCCGGCCGCCACGCCAATGTTCACGTGTCTTATTGGGGCAGCAGCTCTCGGTAAGTCTCACGAGAGCCGCACACAGCTGGTGATGTTTCCATGAGTTGCAAATCACATAATACCGGAGATGCTTGCAGTCTCTTAACCTGGAATGGCCGGCTATCACCACCGGCAGAAAACAGCCGTAACACCGGCGGTGTTTGAAGAACACCTTCAGTCGCTCTGCATTCGAGAGACCCATGAATTCCCTACATTCCGATGCAAAAAGACCGCAACTGGATGATCCAAATTTCCCTAAATCGTGAGGCAGGAAACACTTCACCGATGGGGTGAACCTGGGTACCACGGGCGGTGGTAAATCCATGTTGGTAAGCTGAGCGACGGGAATTCCATTCTCCTTTTTTTCTTTTCACGTAAGAGAGACTCCACAAACTTATGCAATAAGGTCTCTCTTTCTTTCAAATAGTGTACGTGTAGGTTGACGAGATCTCGACCCACGTTGTCGATTTCTTCGTCAAGACTCACTATCATCCTTTGATGGCGGTACACTTGTTTTACGGCCTCTTCCCTGGCCATCACGAGCAAATGTTGTTTGTCACGAAGGTTTTTCGTACACTCACTTTCCATGTCACTGGATTCTTTAAGAGAAGCCTTTACTGATGGCCCAGATAATGGGGGACACTCGGCCATTTTAGAAAAACGTTTGCGTAAGCACTATTCAGATAAGGTGAAGGTTCACGTGTGAGTCGCGTGGGTCGTTGGAAACTGTGATGCCGATCGTCTGCTAGCCTTGTGAGCGCTTAACGGTATCTGTGCAATTTAGCAGTAATAAACGGAAATTGCACAACCTGGCGGACGATTTACGCAATATTGTATGAAGTTCAATATAGGGGGCGACGAAAGTTTCCACACTACCATCTCGAACAGCTGTTTTACCTACACAATTGTTTGTAACGTGTATAAAGCTAATATTTCTCTACAAGTAACTGAGTTTTACACTATTTAATGATCAGTACAATCCATTTTACCCCTTGCTCTTTGGCCGTAGCTAAAACACAGAGCTTTGTCACAGGGCGTAAAAATGGGTTTTTGTGGTTAACAAGCTTCACTTTAACCACTCTAACGACATTGTCAGCGGCACTGGGCATTATTTCTATCACTTTGCCTAATGACCACTGCCCACGTAAGGCATTTGATTAAATAACAAGCACTATATCCCCCACAGTAACATTAGGCCGATTTTCGGCCCACTTTCTTCTTTCAGTCAGATGAGGAACGTATTCACGTAGCCATCGATTCCAAAAATGTTGAATGATGGTCTGGCTTTGCAGAAATTTCTTTGCGGTTACGTGTACGTTTTCTTCATCTGATAACTTTAGCGGTGTATAAGGACGTTCCCCACCGTGTAGAAAGTGATTCGGTGTTAGGGGATCAGGATCGTCAGGATCCATGCTGAGATGAGTCAGTGGTCTTGAATTGAGCAAGGCGGCTACCTCGGCAACGACGGTTCTTAGCACACGATCAGTGACGAGGCGAGTCCTAACACTGATTTTCATCGCACGTTTGCACGATTGAACCAATCTTTCCCATACTCCCCCGAAATGGGGCCCATACTGAGGAGAAAAATGCCATTCTATCTGCTGACAGGACATTATGGTCTGGAGTTCTTCCAGAGCCTGGCGAAGTTCTTGTTCGGCTGTAACAAGGTTTGTTCCGTTGTAGCTGTAAATTACCTCCGGATTTCCACGTACACTGACGAACCGGGTGAAGCACAGTAAGAATTCTTCCAGACTGAGTCCATCTGAAGTTTCTAGATGAACAGCCCTGGTTGTTAAACACATGAAAAGACTGATCCATCGCTTTTCGTGCCTTACACCTCTTCCACCAACACGTACAGTTAGAGGACCGAAGTAATCGATCCCCGTGAAGGCAAAAGCAGGGCGATACGGGGTAAGCTGATGTACTGGAAGCGATGCCATAAGGGGCGGCATTGGCTTCGACGATCGGCGTTTACAAGGCCAGCAATTATTCACGACTGATTTGATGGCTTTCCGACCAGAAAGTATTCAGTAACGTGAACGTATACTTGCTAACAACGTCTCAGCTTTCACACGCAAATTTTTGACGTGATGATCCCACACTATCCGTTGAGTCAACATCTGATCTCCTGGTAGCAGAATGGGATGTTTTGCTGAGTAGTCTACCGGGGCGTGGTGGATACGTCCACCTACCCGTAACTGTCCGACATCGTCTAAATATGGCTTGAAAGGACGAAGTTTAGACGTCAGCGGTAGTTCCAGGTTTTTTCTTAAGGCGTAGATTTCTTCATTGAAAGCTAACACTTGAGTACGTTTGACGAAAATCACTAACGACATTGACATTTCTAACGCCATTAACTCCCCAACTGTCAGTTTCTCCCCACGTTTTCTGGATTGTGTATTTCTCACGAATCTCAAACAACAGGCTAGAGTTCTCTGAATTCTAAGCAAACTCAAACAGTTTTTTACGCACTGGTCTACGGGATGGTTCTCATCTTCTGTTTTTAATGCCAAGATGCGAATCACATTCACGTCACTCTCTTTCGGCTCAGCAATGTCAACCCAATTGTTCCACTCAGATGGATCGAGTTGCAAGAACTGCGGTCCTTGATGAAACTGAAACAACTCGTTTACGTTCTGTGGGTCAATACCACGACTGCACAGATCAGCAGGATTTTCGACTCCAGCTACATGACATCACTGCCGACGATTGGTGTTTCTGAGGACTTTTCAACAACACGATTGTTCACGAAAACTTCGAATTTGCACGTTCGTGAGTAAATCCAACGTAACACTGTTTGCGAGTCGGTGTGAAAGATAATGTTTTGTAGGTCCATTCCTAGCTCTCGACAAACGGTGAGGGCTATGTTCAGACCTTTAGCTGCTGCTTGAAGCTCCAGCCTAGGAATTGTAAGGCCTTTGACTGGGGTGACTTGGGTTTTCGACATGACGAATGACACGTCTATCGAATGTTCGTCATAGACCGAACGGAAGTAAGCCACAGTTCCAAAGCATTTCGAACTTGTATCCGTAAATAGATGCAGCTGCTGCTACTTACAGCTCCCCCAATTGAATCTGTAACACCATGGCACTGAAAGCGTCTCAAAATTTTCAAGATGCTCGTACCAGTGTAGAAAAAGTTCACGTAATTCTTCGGTTAGAAGATCATTCCAGCCAATCCTGGTTTCATACGTCCAGATTTCTTGAAGGAGAGACTACATCAAGAAGGTTACAGGCGCTACGAGACCCAATGGATCGTAAACACTGGAAATTATGCTTAGGAACGTTCGCTTAATAAGAGTGTAAGGGTTTGATGACTTGGGAATTTTGAACGTTAACATGTCTCTCTCCCCATCCCACATCACGCCAAGGGTTCTTTTAACGGGCAATTTATCCAGGTCGAGATTCAGAGTTGGTGTTGCGACCCCGAACTCACGTAAAGCTGCCATCACGTTTCTTGATGACGACGTCCACTTTGTGAGGGTAAAACCACCCAACTGAAGAAGGTTCTTCATTTGGCGGGCCCGTTTAACTACATCATCTTCGGAATCAAAGGAGTCAAGGTAGTTGTCGACGTAGAACGTACGTCGAACACTGTCTGCAGCTTCTGGAAACTGGTCACAATGATCGTCTGTTGTTCAGTTCAGGGCGTAGATACTGGTAGTTGGGGATGAAATTGAGCCAAAAACGTGAACGGTCATCTGGTATGTCAATGGAGCTGTACTGCTTTCTGGCGTCCGGTAAACAAAACGGTAGGCTGACTGATCTTCTTCGGGAACTTGAACCTGATCAAACATCTTCTCGATGTCTGCAGCAACCGGGATGAGATTTTGCCGGAACCGGATAAGAACACCCAACAAGCTAACCAGCAAGTTGGGACCCGCAGAAGATTTTGGTTGATCGATGTTCCGCCATACTCGGCAGCTCCATCGAAGACAACACGAACTTTTGTCGATGAGCTAAACGGACTCATGACTCCGTGTTGAGGTAGATACCACGTTTTGTTGCTTTCCTTCAATGCCTCTTGAGTCGTGAGAAGCCTAGCATGTTTTAATGCGATGAACTCCTGGTCTACGGCATCCTATTTTCGGGTAAGGTCAATCGCTCGATGGAAAGGCCTCTCGAGTGCATAAAGCCTTTTCAAGGCAGACGTCCGATTTTTCGGAAGGTTTACGTCATCAGCCTTCCACATCAAGCCGATTTGGTAGCAATTACATACTTTTCTTACAGTACGGTCGGGGATACGTTTTCCTCGCAGGTCGTCTTCGTAAAGAACTGGCGGTTCTTCTTCGACGTCCTTTGCCTCGAGTTGCCAGAATCTCTTCACTAACTCTTTCAGGTCTTCGCTTCGTTCTTCTGACACAATGTGTGCGATGAACGGGATATCGGTGTTCTGTGGGCCCGCTGGACCACCCAGACACCAACCAAACGAAGGCGATGGGCCCTGTTGTTCTAGCCGGCGGCCTGATGGAAGCGACATGATCGTTGGCCGATGCTACGTCGATTCCGATGAGTACGGTTACATCCTCCAGTTGAACGTTCGGGACATCAATACCACGTAGGTGTGTCCAAGATTCAAGCTGACAAGGGTCGATCGAAGAGTTCGGCGTCACCTTCAATTTGTCGATGGCGTAAGCATGCTTGACTTCAAACTTGCTCGTTCCGTCACGAGATGAAATTGGGAAGTGTACTACGGAAGCACAAACGTTAGACGTGGCCCCATCGTACGATACAACGTTGATGCGTTTAGACGGCCCAATGATTCCAAAATTCTTTACTACATCACTCCTAATCAGTGTGGTGTCCCTTCCGGTATCCAAGAAACCGTAGGTGTCGAACCACCTTCCACCAACATCAATGCGCATTGGTACGATCTTAAAACGTACACGTCGCTTTGAAGGCTCCAAATGGGTAGCTGTCCCAAGGAATTCCATCGATGTTGGCATCGATGGAGTGTGTTGATCTACTGACTTCCACTGTGGGATGAATTCAGCTCCATGAAGCAAGGTATGATGTCTCGAGCCAGTGCAACCACTAATGGTGCATTTGACGTCTTTCGGACACTCCTAACGTTCGTGGTTTCCGGTGAGGCATAGCAAACACCTTCCGGACTTGAAGATTTTCTCCGCCTTTTTTTCTGGGGGGAGAGAGGTGAAAGCGGTGCATTCGATAAGGTTGTTGGCCTTGCCGTGGCATACCAAGCATTTCCAATGCTCCTTCTTCTCGGCTCTTCTCTTCTCCGTGTGCGGTCGGCTCCTTGGAGGCACGGTTGCTGGGAAAGATACTGCCATTACTTTCGAGCCTTCCGTTGTCGATACGTGGCCAATGGTGGATACATGAGGAACGCTGAGTCTCTTGACTGGCTCCTTTTCATGGAATCTTACGTTTTTGGACGTCGACGTGGGCAAAGACTCGAATACGTTTTTACCATGTTGTTTACTCATGGATTTTAAAGTTACCCAATCATCCAGGTCAAGGATGTTCAATTCTGCTCCCGCCACCTTACGTTTCTCGCTCCACTTGTCCCTCAGGAATGCCGGCAGCTTCGCTTCAATAGCCATCAGGTTAGTGCGGCTGTGAAGTACCTGCGCATACTTGGATTGGGATAGGGTCGCCACTGCACCATGTAGACGGTTCGCGAAGGATTTTAGGTTGCCAGCTTCTTGATTCTTCACTGGCGGAATCTGGAGCAGGTCATATAGGTTTCGTCTGGTCCATAATCTCGGTTCGGCCATAAACTGAATCGAGACGTTCCCACACAACGGAATACATGGAACCATCAGTAAGGCATTCACCGACTTCGTTACGAACGTCTTCTGTTAGGAACTCTTCAACAATAAACAGGAGGATTGGAGAATTTGCAGAACCCCTTTCATACAAGGCCTCTTAAAATTAGCCTTGAACCGAGCGTAGTTCTTAGGATTTCCATCGAACGGAACGATCTTGAAGTTAGGGTGATGCCGTGGCCATAATCAACACCAGGAGGATGATCGACGTGATCCCTGGTGCTATTACGTCCAGGTGATATGGTCTCTTCTGGGCCCGTAGGGTCGCAACTTGGATACGTGAACGTACGTTGTCGTTGCGGCTGCTCCGGGGAAGAGACGTCTGCATCAATCAATCCTCTGCGATGATGTATAATGGCCTCAAGTGACGTCCTTGGTGACTGTGGTGGGACATTCTGACGTCTAAGCGATGTTTCAGCTGATGGCTGCGGGGGCAAATTCTGGCTACCAACCGGCCTGTCAGAAATTGTCTGACTGGCAAGGCGCTTATCCTCGTCGTATTGACGCTGTAATGTCTTCAGATGTTCTGCATTAGCATCCGTATCCATTTTAAGACCCTCAATTTGAGAGCTTAACTCGGTCTTGTTACGGTCGATCTTGCCATCCAAGGCATCCAACGTCTGACGTGAGTCTCGAACTAGCTGAGTGGTGACTGCAATCTCGTTGGTTGTTACGTTGGATCTTTCCAGAAGCTTGGCCAACTTCTCGCCCATGCCCTCTAATGCATTGGTCAACATTTGGGCGGACGACGCTGCGCTGCTCTCCATCTGTTTAGTAGCCTCTCCTAGCTTGATCTCTAGTATCATCAAGCTGTTTGTGGGTCTCAAATTCCGTGTAACTGACTTGGGGTGAAGAACCAGTCAGCATAAATGGGGTTGGACCTCTTCTCGACGTCACTTCACTCCAGTGTTTCGGATTTTCTAAATTTGCCGGATTTGACTCAAATCCAAATCATTGCGTGTGTTTTGAAATCCGTTCCAAATCTTAAGCTCGAAAAAATCAGCAAAATCCAATCCAAATCAAATCCAAATCCAAATCCAAATCCAAATCATTTTAAATTTGAGAAAATCCGTTCCAAATCCGATCCAAATCCGATCCAAATCCAATCCAATTCACAATCTATTGTTAATTTTATGATTGCAACATGTAACACATAGTTACATACAAATTCTTCTACATATTTCTGTGTCAAGGTAAAAATGTTTAAAATTTCCTTTTAATTTTTTTGACTTTAATCCCTAATTTAACATCAAATAAAAACCCAAGACTTAATTGGATTAGTTTACTTTTTAATAGAAGTTTTGCTAAAAAGTCTGTTCGACTTTTGATTTCTTACAAAATCCATATTAAAAAAAAACTATAATAACAGGTTCCTTTAGATTTCTTAAGTTGGATTAAATCTTTTTATTTCTGAGTATTCTGACTGACAATGGTGAAAACAGCAAAAAAACAAAGAGTTAGCCACAATTCATCATTTTTGTTTGACAGGAGTCACAGGACTCATAAGTTTCATATTTCGCTTTATGAAAAGCATTTTCGCGAAGAGAGGAGGCTTAATGCGATTTCTTTTAGCCGTTGCAATGTCCGTGGCGGTGCTAAAGACCCGTTCGATCTCTCCTCCCGAAGCGGGCACCCCGAAGGGCTCCCTTGCTATCAAAGCCAACAACGGGAATCGATGGGCGTTTACTTTCCAATAACCCAAGGGACTAAAGCGCAAGTCAGAAGGACGATCATTGTCAGGAGAATCTGGACCACTTGACTGGTACACTGGTTCTGAGAGGTAGAGTTCAAATTCATCAAGGACCTTTGATGCGCAAGCAGATTGAGCCCTTTTCTGGATGACCGTTGAAAATAGAGCCCGAGTCAAGGTTTGGCGCTTAGACGGAGGTGAATTCATTGCCCTACCTGCCGTGCCCTCTTGAATTTCTTGGGAGTCTCCTAAATTATAAAAACCAAATGTTTAATATTGTGAATTCGTTTTTCGGTTAAAAATGGTCCGTACGCAAATGTTTGTATCGGTATTCCAGTTCGGATCTAATGGACTGCAAGACATCGTTCTCAACAAGACCAGATGACTGAATCCTTCTTCTTTATAAAGGATTTGGATTTGGATTTGAAAAAATCCGGGTTTTTGTTGGGGGGATCAAATCCGATCCAAATCCAAGCCATTGAAAAATAAGGCAAAACCAAATCCCTTAAAAATCCGGGAGGATTTGGATTTGATTTGAAAAAAAAAATCCGAAACACTGCTTCACTCGTCGTGATTTGGCTGTGTGACGTTCCAATGGAGCTGGCAGATCGGCTAGATGACAGGGCATATCTAATGGCAAACTGGATAGTACCTTCATGATCCGTGTCGAACTGTACTTCCAAATTTTCACATGCCTATCGCTGCTTTTCTGAAACGTCGGGTATACATTCGGTATATTCTCGATGTAGGGTCTTGACTTCGGAGTAGATACGAATTAATTCGTCTCGCCATGCTGCTACTTGCACTCTTGGCAACCTGATGACCCACTTTTTGTGATCCACCACTGCCTTTCTGAGCTGGTTTGTTAACTTTGTATGAGCCGACTTTCTTCTGCGTCGTTTCCTTTTTATGTCGTATTCCGGGAGGAGAGGCATTTCACTCTTCGGTGCTTCGATTTTGGTTTCGTCGACCTTTACGACAATGCGAGCTGATTCCATTTCTTCGGTGGAAGGTACAGAGTCACTCATGACGTAGGAAATGCTAGCACACAATCAAAGAGTCACACGTTAACGGATGTCGAAGATTCACTTAGATACGTCGACACACAAGTTAGATTCGCAACACGTGTTGGACAGGGCTTTGCCTTCAAGCAGACGTGAACGTAGCGTAAAAGTTTTTACAAGGTAAAAATACCCGACAGTTTTGAAAGATGAACAACGTTTTACAAGCGAATACGGTAGAAAATGCACGTGTTCGTTAAATCCCGGGTTTCTGCACAATTTGTAACGCACCTGACGTGCTTGCAGGCGCGTTGCAGAGAAAGATAAGAGAATTTACTTGGGGTGGGTGGAATTTAAGCACACTGTATTTTCTGTGAGAAAACGGGGGGACAAAACGTAGAGGACAAAAACGTAAGGACGAACTTTCTTTTAAACGAGGCAGGAAAAAATCAAAACATAAAAATTGAATGGACGGACGAGGTAACTTGGTTACAAAAAAGAGAAGACTGCCAAAACAAAAAACGAGAACACCCGACGACGACTTAGAAGGCCCTTGCCTCCCACAGCCCTGCCCGATGAGGGCAGCACCGTAGGTGACCAAGGTCGAGTTGACCGTTGGAAAAGACGCTACCGCGATTCCCACGCCAGCCAGAAGAAAAAGATGCTTCCTTAAAAAACCATAAATAGAACAGCGCGTCAGTCTTCGAAGTTTTTTGGTCTGTCCAGTCTTCACGACAATTTTCTGCTGCAGTAGTTTTATCGATTGGGCTGTGTCTTCACGGATCGTTTTTTATTCTCCATCGTCGCTTATAGTTCAATACAACATGCGGTAAATCCCAACCCCAATTTATCTTATTATTTTTTTTAGTTTCGTTTTTGTGGTAGTTAACGCGTTCCAAGCGCGTGTAAACCATTACAGTCTCCCGTTTACGGGAGACTGTAATGGCTATGCTGTAATTGTAAACTTCGTGTAGGCCGACAGGGGCGCTGCCAAGCAGGGCCATCTTGGTGGACGATATCGGTAATAGCCGTTGTTCGAATTTTCCCCCCTGTAGAAGCAGACGCCATTATTGTGTCAAAAGTCAGTTCACATAAATCAGTGATAGAACCTGCCTAAGTTTAACCCTCAAAAGTTTTTAATCGCAGGTAATAACGTGATTATTGTTACAGGTTAAGATTACTACTTTTCAGTGATGACAATTATAGTCTGTACACTTCCTCGAGCTTTTGAAAATTTCCTCTCAGTCTGGGGCAACGTATCCGCAAGTGAAAAAACCATGCAGCTACTTACGTCACGACTACTGAGATAAGAGAGCGTAAAGAAGCGATGGTCGAATGAAGATAATGCAACTACCGAAAATGCTTTTGTTGGGTAGAACAATCATCCATCATCCTCTACACAGAGCAGTTCAAGAAGAGGAAGAGGAAGAAGAGGTGGATACAACAGATTCGCTGATAAAGAATGCACATACTGCAGTGGACCATCACGATTCTCTCACACCTACGAGGTTTGCAGAGTACGCTTGAGGGACCAAAAGAAAAAGAAAGAACAGGCAGCAGAAAGTTCTACCGAGTCATCTTTCGCGTCCGTTTTCCAACAAGACAATTGCTACCTCTCATCATCGCGGATCATATCGCTCATGTGGTCACGCTGGATTGCTGATTCAGGAGCAACAGCCCATATGACGGACCAACGAGAAGTATTTTCCAACTTTTTACCGTTCTCCCATTCTCAATCTAATTTAGTTAAAGGCATCGGAGGAGCTAAGTTATTCACCAAAGAACGTGGAAATGTAAAAATGTCAAAAATCGTCAACGGTATCCGAGGCAAGGCCACTACCAAGAACGTTTTATACGTCCCTAACCCTAGTGCCAGCTTAATCTCAATCACTGCAGCTACAAGAACCGGGATGACTGTCATATTTTCGGGAGAGCAAGTCCATTTCACTCGCCACAACGAAGTCGAAATGACAGGAGACCGCATTGACAGAAAACTGTACTTCCTAAACATCGAGATTCGCCAAGAAGATCAACAGTACAAAGAAGAGACTGCCAACCTGGTAGATCTCAAGACATCCACCATTGAAATTTGGCACCAGCGTCTCGCTCATTTGAATTATAAAACCATTCTTGAAATGTCAAATTCAGACCTAGTCGACGGTCTTTCTCTCCCAAAAACCTGCCATATCCCAGAAGATATCTGCCACGGCTGCGCATTTGGAAAAATACAAAGAAAATCTTTCACCGTCGGTAGGACAAGTGCTACATACGTTGGCTAGCTCGTCCACTCAGACTTTTGTGGACCAATGCAAACCCCATCACTAACTGGTGCAAGGTATTTCCTTCTATTTTAAGATGACTGTAGTGGCTGGAGACAAGTGTATTTTCTCCAACAGAAATCAGAAACTCCCGAAAAGTTCAAACAGTATGTCACCCTACTTCGAAGCGAGACCGTTTATTTTGTCTCTACATCTTTCGCGACTGGCTATTAAGAAAAGAAATAAGACACGAGACCAGCGCTCCCCATTGTCCAGAACCGAATGGCGTGTCCGAACGTGCAAACCGCACAATTGTTGAAGCCGCACGCAGCCTCATCCACGTAGAAGGTCTCCCGTTGAAGTTCTGGGCAGGGGCAGTCACCTGTGCAGTGTACATGCTGAATCGAGTGCCATCAAAGGCAAGTAAACTCACACCGTTTCAGATTTGGCACAAACAAAAACCATACCTCACAAATCTACACGTATTTGGATCTACTGTGTTCGTACTTATCCCAGCAGCTGAAAGAAGAAAACTCGACCCAAAAAGCACCAGATGTATCTTCATTGGATACTGTCAACCCAAAAAGCTCATCGTTTCTGGGACCCAGTAGCGTGCAAGGTAAAAATAGGCCGAGATACAATTTTTGACGAGAACAGCTACTTCGATCCTTTCAGTACCATGATACCACCAGCTGAGGGAGAGCATGTTCTACTGAACCCTTTCCCCCATCCGCAATGCAATGGACACCATTCAAAATAATCAACTGGATGTATCAACAACAACTCCAAGCATCGACCAACAAGCTGATGAACCACTACAGGATTCCGAGTCTCCACCTCTGGATACAGTAGTAAGATTACAGAATACGGTGCCCTCACCTCCAGAGACAAATCCAAACACCATTACCCATTCACACGCCAATACAACGTTAAGATGAACCCAGCTTGTGAGTCCAACACCAACCACCGGGCAAGGTGAACGCCGGTCGAGACATCTTCAAGGTATTGCAACACTTCATTCAGTAATTCATCCTCACGACGATTATTACGAGCCATGCAACTACAAAGATGCCATTTCGTCACCCGACGCCCTCCTTTGGTTAACAGCGATACTTGAAGAGTACCAATCTTTGATTTAAAAAATACCTGGACACTAAAAAATCTTCCACCAAACCGCAGTACCATTAATACTAGGTGGGTATTCAAAGTAAAGCCAGGTACTATCGGAACCACACAAAGGTACAAAGCGAGGATGGTGGCCAAAGGATTTACACAACGACCAGGAATCGATTACAATGAGACTTTTTCCCCTGTAGTCAAGTTGGACTCTCTACGCGTCATCTTGTCTCTTTCGGCGGCACACAACCTAAGGATGGTGCAGCTCGACGTAAAGACGGCCTTCTATATGGTGAAATCAGCGAAGAGATATATCTCAACCAACCTGAAGGATTCATAATCCCAGGAAGGGAAAGTGAAGTATGCCAGTTAAATAAATGCATTGATGGCTTAAAACAAGCGTCCAGAGTTTGGAATCAACACTTTAACCAATTTCTTCGAGACTTCGGCCTAAACTTCAGCATTTCAGATCCATGCGTATCTTTTCATTCGTTTTCTAGAGGAATTAACCATCATGGCGATATGGGTGGATGATGGACTCATCTGTAGCAACAACAAAGAATCAGCATCCAATATCCTGCAGTACCTCAACAGTCATTCCGAAATACGGTCAGTTGCAGTTGACTATTTCGTGGGCTTAAAAATCAGCCACGATGAAAGCAAAAAGAAAGTATATCTGTCACAACCGGAATATATAACAAAAATCCTTCACAGATTCAACATGGAAAATTGCCAGCCCAAGAGTTTACCGGCAGACCCCAACTCCCGACTAACGGCCAAGAAAAAGCCTTCGCTACATGAAAATCACCAAGACGATGAAATATTTCCATATCGGGAGGCCGTCGGCAGCCTTATCTATCTGGTAGTCACCTCTTGTCCAGACATCTCCTTCTCGGTAAACCAAGTGGCACAGCATTGTAAAAATCCGAAAAAGTTACATTGGGCAGCGGTAAAACGCATTATTTCTTTTCTAAAAAATACCATTCATTTCGGATTACAATTTGACGGGAGAAGCAACAATTATATCACTTGATACACGGATGCGGATTATGCTGGCGACCTAGATACTGGCTGTTGTATGAAATCCAACTCAAGCGTGCCCAACTATGGTTGCCAAACCATAGAGTTGCTGAACCCCTTACTTATCCTCTTTTCCATAATGTCGTCTGCCTCGTTAGATCCATTAGCACTCCTCTTTCTACTTTTTTCTAGTTCTCAAGAGGGTAAGAACTCAAGTCTTTTGTTCAGCTACTATATGTGTGGAAGTTATCAGGAAATATATTGTGTTATGTTGAAACCAATTGTGTGTGTTCTAATCCGTTAGCATAATTATTACAACAGGTTATGGGCCCAGAAACACGTTGCTGCCTGGTAACTAACAATGGCCGAACACGAGATCCAAGACAACCAACCTTTGCGGGCAGTAGCCCATTTGCCGAAATTCGACGGCTCCAACCACCGAGAGTGGAACTTCGAAATCGACCTAGTCTTTCAACATCATGAATTAAAAGACCTAGTCTCGGGAACCGAACTACGTCCAGAAGAGGTAAAACATTTCAAATTCCTCTCCCGTTGTGCTGGGCCTTTTTTTTTAACTGTTCTACCAACGTGGCTCATTACTTAAATCACTACTGAGAATAACAAGCCCGATGTAAAGGGGGATTTTTTTACTAAACATTGTTGCTTAAATCAGATCCTATGATATTCTCAGAATTAGACTCTTGATCTATTTAATTAAAAAAAAAAAACTCAAAAACTAGTGACGTTCAGGGCATGAATACTGTCATTTTTCGAGAATCTATATAAGGGGCTGGAACATTCATACTATTCACACAGTATGTCGTATGCTCATGTTACTTCAACAAAATGCCACATTCCTTAACAATGTCACTCTACAGTTAAACTGAGAGAAACTTTATCAGCCTTAACGCTGCATACAATTGATTTTTTGCTCTACAGTTGAGACTGAGAGAAACTTTATCAGCCTTAACGCTGTAAACATTCAAATTTTTCTTTTCTGTACAGTTGAGACTGAGAGAAACTATCAGCCTTAACGCTGTGTAAATTTGATTTTTTTCTCTACAGCTAAGACTGAGAGAAACTTTATCAGCCTTAACGCTGTGTACATCTGATTTTATTACTGTACAGTTGAGATTTAGAGAAACACATTCTACTATAATGTTGTCCATATCTCCTGCTTATCCTTATCTTTCCTTTCCTTTTATAGGAACGAAACGAAGCTGGTGAACTGCTAAATGATGCAGCCATAAGACTTTGGACAAGGAAGAACATAACGGCCCTTAACTTCATCTTTGCCTCAATAACAAAGAAAATGAAGGAGAATTTGTACACCCCAGGTCTTAATGCAGCACAAATATGGACAAAGTTGAACCTGCAGTACCAACTTCAAACTGAAGAACAGTTGCATCTTCTATGGCAACAATACTATGATTTCAAACATACAGCTGGTATGCTAAATTTTTAAAACATAATGATGCAAAAGTTTACATCGCCCTGCTTCACTCAACAGGTGATGACATGAGGACCATGATACAAAAACTCTCGAACATCGCTGACCAACTGAGAGAAAGGGAACAGGCTCTCCCTGAAGTCCAACTTATCTCAAAGGCCCTAGCCACACTTCCAGAATCCTTCCGGGTTGTCAGATCCGTTTGGACCAGTGTTCCAGCAGCTGACCGAACCCTTGATCATTTACTTCAACGACTCATCACTGAGGAAAGTGTGCTCAAGTCCTATCAAAAGGCAGAACATCCGGAAGAAACTGCGTTCGCTGCAAGTGGATATCCGAAAAGAAAGTTCAACCATGGTCGCGGCAGCCACTCTGGCTATGGAAAAGAATATCATCATGGACCCACAGAAGGTCATGTAGACAAACGACCACGATGCGGTACCTGCAACAGCCCACACCACGAAGAGAAAAACTGTTTCAAGAAACACGGCTACCCCCCGAATTGGTCTAACACAAAAAGCAGAGGAAGAGGCAGAGGAAGGGGGAACCCACCCAACTCATCAAATGCCTTGCTATCCCTCTCCAAACTTGATCCCAGAAGCATACTCACTTTCCTCGTTGACTCAGGGGCCTCCAAGCACATGAGTGATCAAAGAAGCTTCTTCTCAACCTTCAGACCTATGAATGCAGGCACTTGGTCCGTAAAAGGTAACACCTTTTTTTTCCTATCAAGTTTTAAAAAAAAAAACTAATTATTTTTTTTGGCCTTCCAGGCATTGGAGATTCTGAGTTGGATGCTCTAGGGATCGGAAACATTGAAGTTTTGGTTGAAGTAGACAAAGTAACGACTTCTAAGACACTGACAGAGGTTCTCTATGTGCCTGGACTTGGCTCAAACCTTTTCTCGGTTGGAGCAGCAACTGCCAACGGCCTAGTAGCAACATTTGATGACAACAAGGTAATAATCTCTTATGCCGCTTTCTTAATTAAATTACACAAAGCATCAATTTTTTTCTCTCTCTCTTTAAGGTACTCTTCAAGAGAAATGGGGAGACTGTCCTCACTGGGGAGAAACAAAATGAAACCCTTTTCAGCTTCACATGAAACCCGACATCCAGTCAATCCAGAGTGACACAAGCCAAACATGCACTCTCGTCGCACTTGGCGCAAACCTTCGAGCATCAATGACCACTTGGCATCAGCGCCTAGGTCATCTCGGCTACCAGACTCTCTTGAAAATGGTTAAGGAGGACCAAACGATTGGCTTAAATATCAACGGGGAATGTAATGTCCCAGCATCCCTCTGCTCCAACTGCGAGTTGGGAAAATTCTCAAAGCTACCTCTGAAAACAGGCAGACACAGAGCATCCAGAATTGGCGAATTGACACATTCAGACGTCTGGGGACCCATCTCCACCACCAGTCTTGGAGGCGCCCGTTACTTCGTCACCTTCAAGGACGACTTTAGCGGATATATCACCATCCACTTCATGAAAAAGAAAAACGAAGTGCCCGCCCTAATCCGTCTCTACCACGCCATGCTCCTGAATGAAACTGGCTACTACATGCTTACGCTTCGATCGGACAACGGCAAAGGAGAGTACGTCAACAAAGAAAATGCTGAGTGGTTCTCTCAACAAGGAATCCGTCATGAAACCAGCGCACCTCACACGCCAGAGCAAAACGGCTCCGCCGAACGCCTAAACCGGACGCTACTAGAATCTGTTCGTTGCATGATTATTGATAGTGGTATGCCAGCTTTTCTTTTGGCAGAGGCCACATCCTACACAGCATACATAAAAAACCGAGTCCTCTCAAGGACTGGTCAACTCACTCCTTACGAATATTGGAATGAAAGAAAACCCGACATGACAAACTTTCGAATCTTTGGATCGAAAGCATTCGTTAGAAATCCACTCATCTCATCCAAACTGGAACCTCGCAGCCAAGAAGGATTTTTTGTTGGACTTTGCCCCACTCAAAATGCATCCCGAATTTACATCCCATCAAAAAGGAAGATTGTCATAAGTAAAGACATCAAAGTTGATGAGACAATTCTTTATCGAGATCATGTGGACAAGGACACACTACCCTCAATGGTAACAACAATAATATTAAAAAAAAAAAAAAAAAAAAAAAAAAATTTTCATTCTTTATTCTTTCTCTCCTATCAAGAACCAACTCCAAGTCGTTACGGACAATGAAAATTCAATAGAGGCAAGTGACACTTCTGTTCCGACTTTCGATGAAACTCCTGAAGGAGACAGAGCTCCTCCTGCCACCATGGCAAATCAAGAAGAAGAAGCTCTCGTCAACACCTCAGTACCAACCACCAACATCCTAAACAATGAGGAAACCGCCAAAATTGACGACACCATCCAGGAAGCCGTAATCCAAATCAACAACCAAAACGATGTAGGAGTAAGCCCTACCCACGTCTCTCCTCTAGCTTCAAATGATGTCCCTCAAGAGAACAACTGTAACCTTCGCAGATCAACTCGCATACAAGCAAGAAAAATGCAATCGATCGCTAAACAAGTAACTCTCCATGACATATCAGCCAACCGTGAATATGGAAAAACGATGTCAAAACCAATGGAACCTAGTAGCTATCAAGAAGCCATCTCCTGTCCGGAAGCTAAACTATGGATCCAAGCAATACAAGAAGAATATGAATCACTCATTAGAAACAACACATGGACAATATGCCAACTGCCTTCTGGCCGGAAAGCAATCGAAGGCAAATGGATACTGAAACACAAACCCGGGTTCAAAACAACTGCACCACGATACAAGGCTCGGTTCGTCATTAAAGGTTTTTCTCAAGTACATGGTGTTGACTACAACGAAACCTACGCCCCAGTAGCCAAGACCTACTCCTTCCGGATGGTTATGGCAATCGCAGCTGCAAGAGACCTGGAAATAATCCAACTAGACGTCAAAACAGCCTTCCTCTATGGGACACTAGAAGAAGAAGTCTATATGCACCAACCTGAAGGCTTTATCCTTCCCGGACGAGAAGAAGAAGTGTGTCGTCTCATTAAAAGCATATACGGACTGAAACAAGCTTCTCGTGTATGGAACGTCAAATTCAACGAGTTCATCATATCTTTCGGCCTTAAAAGATCCCAATGTGACTCATGCATCTATTACCGCCATCTCCGCCAGGGGGAGATAGATGAGGAAATAACCTTCTTTATTCTTTACGTAGACGACGGTCTGATCCTGAGCAACGTCAATCAAGTTCTACTGGACATGGTGGAATTCCTCGGCAAGGAATTTGAAATACGTTCACTACCAGCAGACAGATTCATTGGCGTCGACATTGACCGCAACCGCAATCAACGAGCCATTCATCTTTCCCAGCCAGATAACGTCAAAACCATCCTACAAAGATTCGACATGGCCAACTGTCACTGCGTCGCTGTCCCAGCCGATCCATGCGTCAAAATGTCACCAGCCATGTGTCCCCGAACGGAAGAAGAAAAGACAATGATGGCCAAAATTCCCTTCATGGAAGGAATCGGCTCACTGATGCACCTAGCCAATCTGACACGACCTGACCTCGCCTATGCCATCGGCCAATTATCACGTTTCTCTCAAAATCCTGGACCGGAACACTGGAAAGGGCTAAAAAGGATCCTGGCTTACCTGCGAAAAACTATCAATCATGGCATTCTATATAGCGGTGGAAGCAACGAACTTCACGGGTATGTTGACGCAGACTACGCTGGAGATCTCGAAAACCGACGATCAACATCCGGAGCCGTATTTATACTCAATGGTGGTCCCATTTCATGGCACAGCCGTCGCCAAACCTGTGTAGCCTTGTCTACCACAGAGTCAGAATTCATTGCAGCAGCTGACGGGACAAAAGAAGCTATATGGTTGAAGCGCTTGTACTCAGAGTTGGGTGGCCCGGACGTCGCCATGCCACTGCGATGCGACAATCAAGGCGCCATTGCCTTGATTCACAACCCAATGTTCCATCAGCGCACCAAGCACATGGATGTGCGCTTCTTCTTCGTGCGCGACGCTCAACAGGAAGGAAAAATAGACATCAACTACATCGAAACCGAATCCCAACTCGCTGACATCTTTACAAAGGCCCTACCGGTCCCAAGATTCGAAATGCTGCGTCAGAACCTGAACATTCGGGAGTTCATGAACTAAACAATCTAATACAAGGGACGCTCACGTTTGTTTGTTTTTTTTTTGGACACGCAACGAAATGTCACTCTTGAAATTCAATGTTTATTTTGAGCACGCTCGACTTGAGGGACGTGTTGTATGAAATCCAACTCAAGCGTGCCCAACTATGGTTGCTAAACCATAGAGTTGCTGAACCCCTTTCTTATCCTCTTTTCCATAATGTCGTCTGCCTCTTTAGATCCATTAGCACTCCTCTTTCTACTTTTTTCTAGTTCTCAAGAGGGTAAGAACTCAAGTCTTTTGTTCAGCTACATATATGTGTGGAAGTTATCAGGAAATATATTGTGTTATGTTGAAACCAATTGTGTGTGTTCTAATCCGTTAGCATAATTATTACAACACTGGCCGTTCGACGACGGGTTTTGTTTTCCTTCTAAATAATGGGCCGATATCATGGACCAGCCGACGACAAACATGTATTGACCTGTCAACAACCGAAGCGGAATTTATTGCTGCAAGCGAAACCACGAAAGAAGCCGTCTGGCTGAGACGATTACTTAGAGAGATAAATAAGAACCAAGATGACCCACTACCGAGTCTGTGCGACAATGACAGTACCATCAAGCTAGTGAAGAACAATCAATTCCATCAAAGGACTAAACACATTGAGATTCGACATTATTTTATTCGAGAGAAACCAGAAGCTGGTTAGATTGAGGTCTCGTATGTACCAACAGAAGACTATCTAGTTGACATCTTTACAAAACCTCTCCCCAACCCTCGATTCGACGATCTCAGGGAGTAGACTCAGGTTGTAGAAGCTCCACACATCTAATGCTGTGCTTGAGGGAGAGTGTTGAATATATATGTTATACAACCACACACTCAGATGTTGCCCAACCTGTTGTGATGTTTAGCCCGACCCTTGTTCAT
This sequence comes from Daphnia magna, assembly GCF_020631705.1. Lineage (NCBI taxonomy): Eukaryota > Metazoa > Arthropoda > Branchiopoda > Diplostraca > Daphniidae > Daphnia > Daphnia magna. Next base: position 9,463,814 of record NC_059188.1, read on the forward strand.
GACTCAACCTTTGTTCTTTCATGACAGTCTATGTCAGACCAATAATTCCGTCTTCTCTCTCTCATTCTATCGTGTGATCTGCACAAGGAAGCAGTGCCATCATTTCATATCGGTAATTATTTTATGACCATGTACCTCATGTCTGTTGCCTAAAGTTCTCATGTCACAATACAAAAAGTCTGTTAGTGGTCAATCACAAATATACAAATATAACAGAAAGATGTACTGGCAGGGACGAAGTCCAATTGTGCGACAGGGCGATTTAAAAGGCTGAGGTTGTGATTGCAGATGAGCGATTCGATTTCTGAGCCCTTTTTATTTGTGATTTTGCTATTCCACAGTTTGCTCATGGCATTTGAGTCAACGGCAACGATTGACGATGTAGTGAGAAGCTCACTAAGATCAGAGCGAAGAAGCGCCGAGGCGTCCGGACAGGAGGGTCTAAGATACACTGAAATGAAGTAAAAAGTACCATGCGTGGTTGACAAATCCACAGCAGTGACGTGGTTTCGGCAGCTACGATCAGCCGCACGGCAAGATTCCGCTAAGGCTAGTTTGACGAGAATTGCTGTCCCGTATGCGTGCTCCTATGTAAGGGCGTGAAAAGCAACAAAGCCAGGAGGGATGTTCATGATAGTTGGGGACTTGGGATTTTTTGTAAACGGTTCCTGAATTAGGATGGCCTCTATATTATTTTCTAAGATCACTTCAGCCAAGGATGCTGAGGCGACCTTAGAATGACGCAGATTGCCCTGGAGGCAAGTGAAGAGGCGGTTGAGGGAAGGCCGGATGGAGCACATCAATCTCTTTCAATTCGGGCTCTGTATCTTGCCACGGATTTCATCTGGATTTGACAAAAACGATCGCCAGACTGATGATTTCCAGAAAAATTGATTCATTTTTACTCCTGACTATTGCATTCTCTGGTGAGATGGGTACCGGAACATTTACCGCAATTAGGTTCTTTGGCCCGACAGGAGGCTTTAACGTGGCCATATCCCAGGCAGAAAAACAGTGACGGGCCTCTCGATCCAGCATCACTTCAACCACGCGTGAGGAAGTATTGAAAAAATCGATCTCCCCGCCAAGCAGTACCGAATCTCTATTTGCCTTACAATTAAAGAGGATCTTTAAGTAACCCCTAGACGAGTCAGGTTTAGCATACTGTTATTTAAACTTTTCCCTTGAGACCATAATTTCTAACCATTAATTCGTCTTTTAAAGTGGGTAGATAGCTTAGGTCTACGAAGAGTGCAACCGCAGGGTACAATTTGGAAGGACGAGAAACAGAATTAAGGATACTTCTATGGTTTGGTCCCTCTTTGGATTCCTGGATGGATTTCGTGCGTTTCAGGTCCGTCGGGTCATTGAGACAGACATAGATGTTGTTGTCCTTTTGTCTGACCAATGATGGAACAGGACCACCCGCACTGGATTCTAGCAGTTTTTCCATTGTTGCACCAGCTGCAAAGCTGGCCGACAGTACCGGGGCTTGCTGGACCTTAGTTGTTTGAGCGTAGGATGGTTTGCCCGCGTGATGCAGATCCTTATTGAGTGGAAAAACGGAGGGTATGAGCGCTGACGGACGAACTGGTCAGTCATAGCGTCCGCAAAGGCCAGCTTAACATCTACGAAATTGGCTTCGAGCTGGATGACCCGTTCCTGCTGGAGTTTAATATACTCGATTGCAGCTAGGAGTTTCCCGACTATTTCCTCCTTGTTCAGCGAGTCAAGAAGTGTGAGATCTTTATCCTCCATGATGTTGGAAAGGTCTTCATAACGGATTTTTTTTTTCTTCAATTTCATCTTCTTCGAGACTGCTGTCCGCTGACAGAGGACGTTTGGCATGGTTTCTTCCGGTTGGCGTGCCAAAAGTTTCGGGGTCTCCCCCTGCGGCTATGGCACCTTGACTAAGACTGTTGATGATTTGAGATGTCCATGTAATGTATTACTGGCCATTTTCTGGTGTCGTGGAAGCAAAGTTTAGAACAAAACTTTGAATCTTTTTGCCTTTGTATTTCTTGCAGCAATAGCCACGGGTTTATTTGGTTGAGTATCTTATCCAGTAAGAGAGATGGCGCCAGCTTCGCCATGGCTCATCTTAGTTACTAGGACTAAGAGAACTTGTACCCAGATAATTACATTCAGCAGATAATTACATTCAGCAGATAATTACATTCAGCAGATAATTATATTTTTGTTGTCACCAAGATCACGGGTTTTCGCACAGCAGATTGAAGTACCACACAATGGTAGATGATGAATTACACAAACACTGAATATGTGAAACAAGAGCTAAAATTTTGACGTACGTATTGGGAGAAGACACCGATACTAAGGGAGGGAAGGGCTATATAATGTTAAGGTAGAATCTATTATAACAAAACACATCCGGCTAATTAAAATATTAGCAATCCCTGTGTTGTGTGAAGCACAGAGTCAATAGAAACATAGAAAAATTGCTTAAATTTTTCCATCAACCCCTAGCGGCAAGCTCAAGCATAGTTTACACTGGGGTACAGAGCACCGCACGGTCTTTACTTTGTAGTCTGTGCGTTCACTTACACTGCCGTTTGCGCAGGCGCAGGCGGGGAATCTACTACAATCTAGGCGTTGCCGTCATTAGTGATGCTGATTATTTTAATAATAATTAGCTATTGGTTTTTCTGCTTAAGTGAATAATAAAATATCTATTACTTTTCTTATTTTTATTTTTATTTTTTGTGTTATCATTTAAATAACAAAAGTGTGTTGTTTCCGATCCCTAACCTATAACCTTTAGGTTTTGTTTCAGGCAATGCTGCAACTTTAGGAGGATTTTACCCATTTTTTAAGTTAAAGAAAGTCATTGTGGGATGGGATTGAAATTATAGAAAAAGGGTTATGGGTTTTGAAATCTTTTGATTAGGGCTCGGCCCCGGTTAAAAAAACCCGGGTTACTCAAAAATTAACGGATCGCCGCCAAAAAAATCGGCCATGGGCGATCCAGATAGCAAATTTGCCAAAAAGGTAAACTGGGCGTACCAACCACCATTTTGAAAAATGGCGGCTTGAATGGCGCCAAGTTTAAAAAAGGGAGTTAAGCAAAAAAAAATCGTGGCTGATGTGCGCCATCTTGTTGCGTAAATTGAAAGCACGTGGCTAAATTTTGGGGAAAAACCAGGGTAATTGGGGGTGGGGGATCATGACCAACCAGATTTTGAAACCAGCTAATGGAACCGGTTTGTAAATTGCTCACCTATCTACCCACGTGAAACCCGGGTAGGTAGTGGTACAAAGTCTCAAGAACCATTATCCCAGGATCCTTTTTTTTGCGGGAAGACCTACCCATTTGCCTAATACCTACCCATTTGACGTGGGGCCGAACCTTACTTTTGATTTCCTTCAAAAATGCGGTACAAAAATAAATTGACAACTTTGTAAATGAAAATTTTGATATCTTAAATATAGTATCAAATGGCAGACGATACTCGACCAGAACAGTTGCATGTCGGTGCTTAAAACAAAAAATCTTGAGATATTTAAATGGCGGGTATCAGAAATTTTAGAACACAAACAATGTTTCATCGAGTTGGCCGTATAGAGTTGGCTAACGTCCGAAGGTTGCCAGTTCGATGAAATTGTGAAAAAAAATTGGACACGAACTAGTAACAGTATTTCTGACGTGTAGTGAAGGTGCCCGTCCGGGTTGAGAGTTATCGAAAGAATTCTTACATGGCCTGCTTGTTATGAAAATGATATTTAAAACACTGTGATTGATGCAAATGATTATAAACTACATTGATTTACAAACCAGATGCAAAATGACGAGAGCAAACACGAGTGTTGTTGTTTAAGTCACATTCCTTCACGTTAAGCTTTTGAAGCCAAACAATTCTTCGTTCCTTTTTTTTTCTTGCAAAGCAGTTTTTAAACTTTCATTAAATTTTAGAATACGAAATAAAGGTACTCCTTCGGAACCACAACCAGAAACACAACACCTCCAAGACATGTCGAAGGAGAACAAAAACACTTTGTCAGATGCGGACGACAGATGAAAGAGATCACTCAAACAAAATGTAGGACTACAAAAACATTAATAATAAATAAAGTACAGTCTATTTCGAGGTCAAATAAAAATTAGAAGATTACCTGATAACGAAGGAATTTCGTAATCCAATTATCAATGGAACGGAAGAAAATTTCAATGGAAAAATTAAAACTAAAACTACAACGGGCGAAACTCCGTAAGCCGCCATGCAAGAACTGTTACTTGTTCGTGTCCAATTTTTTTCACAATTTCATCGAACTGGCAACTTCGGACGTTAGCCAACTCATACGAAAACATAAGAATACAAATTGTTTTTTGTCATTTTCACAATTACAGTAAAAGATTATATTTCTGCGTTCTGAATTTTTCGAAAACTATAGCAAACTAAAAATTCTAAACAAAAACACCTGTATTTAAATTTTTTTTATTTTTGTGTATTTGTTACGTATGTTAAAACAAAATATACAGGCTTTTGTGAAATTAAATATTTTGTTTATTTTAAAACAGAAAACACTGATGACACCAGACATATACTCTTTACCGTTTTATTAGATTGAAAAATTTCGTGATTTCGTCATCGTATATTAAAACTATTAGAAGGTAAGGAATGCTACCAGTTAGCCGTTTTTTCCACTAGGCACTAGGCAGCCATATCTTTATTTTATGGTCACTAAAAATAGTTATTGTGACTCTTGTACTTACATTTCTAATCTTTTGGTATTTTTTGTTAGTTTCATGACTTGCATCTAAATGCAACGACGATCTCGTGCCCATAAAGGGGCCAGCCTTACCAACAGGGTTAGCTCGAGTTCGATGCCAGAACCTAGAGCTGATAATGAAGAAGATGATTGTGAAACACTCGATGAAGCTTTATTAGGTATTTACAACCATCTTAATTATGACACGTTTAATATTAACTACAATTATTCTTATTATAAGATGAACCTGAGTCTGAAACTGTATCTGAAGCTGCACCTCAGACTCCAAAGACTCGGTGGCCATGCCAGATAGCCAATGTGTGAAGTGGCCAGCTTATCGCTGCCACTTCTATTCAAACTGAAAAAGACTAAGGAGCGAGTCTATGCAAAATGCAACCTCTGCCTTGACAACAAGTACCACATGGGCATCAAGAGCTCATTTTCCAACTTTATTCGACACCTCCAAAGATTCTACAAAGAAGAATGGGATTCTTTTGAGTCCTCTAAGGAGTCGAAGCAACAATCAGGTCATTTGTCTCCCCTCGAGTTCCCAGCCGTGGAAGGAAGGTTCAGCTGGATAGGCTTCTGTGCCAGACGGTGATTACGGACAATCTTCCGCTCAATATTGTCAGGAGGCAAGGCTTCGAACGGGTCTTTAGCACCGCCACGGACATTGCATCGGCTAAAAGAAATCGCATTAAGCCTCCTCTCTTCGCGAAAATCCTTTTCATAAAGCGAAATATGAAACTTATGAGTCCTGTGACTCCTGTCAAACACAAATGATGAATTGTGGCTAACTCTTTTTTTGCTCTTTTCACCATTGTCAGTCAGAATACTCAGAAATAAAAAGATTTAATCCAACTTAAGAAATCTAAAGGAACCTGTTATTATAGTATTACAGCGTCTTGTTGTTTTGTAGTCTTGAGTCTTCGAATAATAATACTCGTAATGAAGTCGAAATGTCCGGTCAGTAACATTTGGTTTAAAAAAATATGGATTTTGTAAGAAATCAAAAGTCGAACAGACTTTTTAGCAAAACTTCTATTAAAAAGTAAACTAATCCAATTAAGTCTTGGGTTTTTATTTGATATTAAATTATGCATTAAAGTCAAAAAATTTAAAGGAAATTTAAAAAATTTTTACCTTGACACAGAAATATGTAGAAGAACTTGTATGTAACTATGTGTTACATGTTGCAATCATAAAATTAACAATTGATTGTGAATTGGATTTGATTTGGATCGGATTTGGATCGGATTTGGATCGGATTTTCTCAAATTTAAAATGATTTGGATTTGGATTTGGATTTGATTTGGATTGGATTTTGCTGATTTTTTCGAGCTTAGGATTTGGAAAGGATTTCAAAACACACGCAATGATTTGGATTTGAGTCAAATCCGGCAAATTTAGAAAATCCGAAACACTGGTAGATACCCTATTTCTTTTTCATTTCCCAATTTTTTTCTAGCCCCAGTTCTATCTGGTTTATTTTTATTTAACTATTGTTTGTGAATGGTTTGTTGCTAATCCCCTTGTAGCAGACGAATTTCTGGCAGCAAACGAAATTCTTCGGCTAACAGAGACGAGCCACTTACAAACAATAATAAAATAAAAATAAATTAGATAGAACTGGGGCTAAAAAAAAGGGAAATGAAATAATGAATAGGGTACCCACTACTAGGAAGAAAAGAGAGAAATCTAAATTATCAGTGTGCCCACTTTGCTTGGTAGTCGAAATCCCCAAACAGTTGCCAGATTTTCGGAAAAATCACCATTCGCCAAAGTCAAAAACACCCAAAAATCACCACCAAATTTTTTTTAGTTTTTAATACAAAAAAACGTTTTAAAAGGTTGAAAAGCGTTAATTCTTGTTTATGTATCAATTAAAACACACTCAAATTAAAGTTACAGGTTAAACATTGCTTGTAAGTGTTAAAAACTATTTCTAAATTTGGTATTCTGTGTTAACGAATGAGGAAAACGGCGCACTATTCATGGATAATTGGTGCGTTCGATTTAACATTTTTGGCTAAAATGACAAGTTCTTTTGGAAATTGGATTTTTTGAAGCTGACTTTTCTTCATTCAACATCCAAAATTTTGCTTTGAGAATTGCATCAGTAGTAGGAGTCTCCTGCCGATTTTGCTTATCATCCTTGACTTCCTTCAAATGACTAAATACCCTCTCGGCTGATGCGTTACTAAATGGCAAACATAACAAGGGGTACATGCACTCAGTTAGATTAGGGAAAACGGGTTCACCGCAAGGATTTAGAGTAGAGAGAACTGCTTTCCAATAATCGTCAACTTTCATATTATACAACGCATAGCGATCTGTGACGCCAAAGTGAGATAAGGGCAGACTTGCGTGTTTCCTCCATTCGCTGTCAGCCAAATTAGGATCACAAGATTCCTTCAATTGTGGGAAACGTTTGAAAACTTCAGCAAGTGAGGCAGGATTCAACTTTCGGGCATTCTTCGGTTGTACTAGACTAGAAAATTCGTAGACTTCATCCTTCAGGTCAAAACGCTAAGTGACTTCTGAATAACCAGTTTGGTAAAACTTTCTGAATGATTTCAGAAGTAGATTGAATGGCTGAAAATTCTGCTCAAAGGAAACGTTGCATGTCATCTTATAATTTAGCTTGTGCGCTGCCTCGTTAGCAGGAGTTCGTGACTCTTTAGGAAAAGCCTTGTCTGCAGATTTCAAGCCGTCTTCTTGTGCCTTAATTTCAGCTTCTTTTCTTTCTTGGGAAAAATAAACAGTGTTCTTAAACGCCGATTTCGGCTTCGATTTCAACTCAAACATGGTTTCAGTAGCCTGTAACCTCAAAAAATCAAAAGATTTTAGGAAACACTAATAGGATCAAGTATTACCAAAACAATTTAAGGCACTGCTTTGCCGTAATCAGCTCTACTAACCTAGGTAGATTTGTTCCAAAGGGACATACTCATGGCAGTCTAAATGATCAAGACTGGACAGACAAGGCATGTGTTCTTCAACGTATTCCGTGTTCATATAGCTCTTAGCCAAGAACAGTAGAGACTCAATCGCAGGTTTTATCACATGAATAGAGAGGCTTGTTGGACTGGAATAATTCATTCAGTTCAGTAAAAGAAAGTCCTGCCGATTTGAAAAAAGAATTAAATATGCTGATTAGTAATGTTCAAATAACTGAGGAAATTTGTTTTTGTTTTACCTTGTATGAAAAACTCAAGAAGAATTTTAGTAAAAGGATCTTGCAAAAGAAACAAAATTCTGTTGTATTTTTCTGTGGGGTTTTCAGCAACCTCAGAAATGAAATGTAAAATTAAAGCGTCATATTGTTGGAGAATGCGGACAGCGCAGTTTTTTTAAAAGTGAGCCAACGCGTTTCTCCGGGCTTGAGAATTTCCAACTCATCAAGTTTGAGAAATCTAAGACACTCCTTTAATTTATCTCGCCTGTCACGACTATTGCTGAAGTGGGCAGGAATAGCATGGAGAAGTTCAATAAGTTCTGGAGGCAAGGCCTAATATAGGAGTGCTTTGCACATAAATGAAAGTTGTGACAAGTACATTTGACTGTTGCGAGCTTGGGGAAACGGTCTCTCAGCAATGTTGAGACTGATTTGATTCTTCCAAAATTCACATTGCATGTATCAGCTGAAAACCCAACAAATCGTGCGGAAGAAATTCCGTGTTTTTCCAGCCTTGAAAGAATACAGTTAGTCAATCCATCTGCAGTCCCATCAGAAACATCCACTAGATCGAGAACATCGAATTGCAGCTTTCCTTTTTCAAGGCACCACTGGCAAACTACAATAACCATTTTAGTTTTGATAGACACGTCCGTGGTTTCATCGAATAAAATGGAAAAATATTTGTTCTTCAGTTTCCTTGCTTTTTGTTGTGTACAAAATTTTCCAAATCCTAAATAGTTTAATAGTATAGAAAGAAATTATCAATTAGTTTTCATAGTAAATTAGTAATACAAATTACGTATAACGTATTCTACCAACCTTCTCTTATCAAGTTGCCTGCTTTTGTATATCCTAATGTGGCTTTCTTGAATATGGGATCATTTCCTTCTGTCTGCATCACTTCAAGCATTCCTTGAGCAGAACACACTGATTGACTATTTTCACATATATGAGCCAAAATTCGTAGTTCAAGATTAGTGATACGATCCCTAAGTGGAGATGCAAAATTGGCTAAACGATCCCTGTTGCTTAAGCAACTCTGGGAACTTTTCCATATTCTGTTTGTGTTGGGTACGGTCAACATGTTTTTCTAAATCTCCCTTATGATTTTGATAAAACAACGCACAAGCTCTACAAAATGCTTGATTCTCTCCAGTCTGTGGATTGAGTTTCAGCATTAGCCACTTAGCAAATTTTGGATGCTTATTCTCATTTAGCCAATCTGGATTAAACTGTCTTGGTTTTTTTAGGATGACTTACTGTCCTAGAGATATAACATAACAAATTACAATGTTTTAACAATTACACCGATTCAAATTAATTAGTCTAACTATATTCTCCATTACTTGAGTTTTCTTTCGCTTAGCCTGGCCCTGGCTTGACGAAACTTCCTCGACTTCGTCAGAGGACTCAGAGCTCATTTTGAATTAGTTGTAAACATTAAACAACCATATATACTTATATAGACTAGCACTAGCACAGTAGCACCACTAGCAATGTTGACATTGGTTAGTTTTAGTGGTCTTACACTTGCAGACAGTGTCGCCAGTGTGCTACAACTCCCTACAAGGTACAAGCTACAACTACCCCATCCAGTTTGCCAAGTTTGGTTAATTAAAATTTTAAAAATTAAAATCTCAACCTTAAATTTGAGCAACTTAAATAGAATTTTTATGATATCCAAAAATTCCCAAAAAATACAAAAATCACCATTATTTTCTGACACCATTTGAACACCATTAGACAGCCCGAAATCACCAAAATGGTGACAAATCACCAAAAGTGGGCACACTGTAAATTATAGTTATGAAAACTTAATTTTTAACGCGAAGAAGAGGGTTTCTCCATAAGACGCTGCAGCCGCAGCAGACCAACTTGGACACAAAGGAGATTTTGCGCATTTGTGGAAAACGCGCAGGATGTTTTACTGCTCTATTGACAAACAAAAAATGCAAACCAAAAAAATCCACTGCCAGTCGAATGCGGTTGCGGTTCCCGGGTTCTTACCTGACCGGGATCGCGATTGCAATCATGGCAATTTTGTTTTACCCATTCATTCTGTTTGAGAGGATTTGTTTTGTCTTCCTCCCTACTTAATAATCACTAATTGGTGATCTGTCATATATCCACCATTCCTCTGCCAACTCAGAGTAAATGAAAATAATCATTGCCATGTTTTTTCTATCATCTATGGTAGTCGAAAGATGGGTAAAGGTTGCAATAATAATATGAAATGAAGAAAATGGTTGAAATGTCAATCCCTTTACTTAATCTATAAAAGTGATTAACAGGCAGGCATTTAGGCGACTCCTGTGTTTCAATAGAACAAGTCTCTGATCATTGCTGCACATCATAAATAGCAATACCGTGTAGTTTTTCACGAGTCAAAACCGAGTAATATATGGGTTACTCAGGTTTGCCAAACTGGGACTATGTTATCCCTGCTTACTCGTCGTGATCGAATTAAAAGCACTCCTACGAGACGAAATGAGAATTCACAGTGAAAGAGAGCGTGTTGAGCTGAAGGTCCTGTCTCTTTCGGGCGTAAAACACGGTAAATCATATGGCGTGGATTAACCTTTCCCGTAAAGTGTAGCCATCTTGAGCCGCACGGCGAATTACGCAATATGGTATGAAAATTTTCGTTGTACACGTATGATTAATCTAAAGGTATAATAAACGGAAATGATTGGCTTGTGGTTCCTCAACCGGGATTACACGCGAATCAAGGGGGAATCTAACTTCGAAGGGGAAAAAATCTAATTTCGAAGAAAATTGATTTCATAAAATGATACGCGAACTCAGTGGAAACAAGTATTTCGACATTTTTATATCATCGACTTATGTCTCTATTATTATGAGTGTAGGCAAATCGAAACAACAAATCGAAACAATTAAGGCTGCTTGCCCATGGAGTCAGCGCATACGTACATTCCTAAAATATCCAGAATCAACAAAAGAGGCAGCAACTATCGTCAATATTCATCTATATCCGGCACTTCTTTGTTAACACATGTGCGTGCGCGGGTTCATAACAGACAGAATGCGAGATGGTTTCAATGAAGAGTTGGGCA